>NC_059378.1:17340344-17640807 GCF_019703515.2 Myxocyprinus asiaticus | reverse complement strand
CGCTGGTGCGAATCAACTTAATGCCTAATAATTCGTATAGTTCACAAAGTGTACGTGACATGAATGTTGTGCCTTGATCAGTGAGGATTTAATTTTCGGACTCAGGAAGATAATTTTGAAGAGTGCCTCCACAACACTACATGCTTAGATGTTGAGCAGGGTCACTGCTTCTGGATATCGCATTGCATAATCCACCAGAACTAATATAAAGTGATGCCCTCGTGCATTCCGCTCTAATGGTCCGATGAGGTCCATGCCAATTCTCTCGGAGGGGACCTCGATCAACGGCAGAGGGCACAATGGCGCTTTTGGGGCGACCGGTGGATTCACCAACTGACATTCACTGCGAACATCCCCGTGAATGCCTTGCCAAAAGATACGGGCCATTATCCGGTTCAAAGTCTTTTCGTGACCTAAGTGGCCAGCCATCGGGTTATAGTGAGCCGCCTGGAAGAGTGTTTCCCAACGGCTCTTTGGTACTAATAGCTGAGTTGTATTCTCTTTGGTTTGAGTGTCCTGCATCACTCGATACAACCGCTCTTTGATAATAGAAAAGTACAGGTATGTGAGCGCAACATTAGGCTGGAGCTGTTGACCATCAATTACTTTCACTTGGTCAAAGGCGTGCTTGATGTATTCGTCACGTCACTGCTCCAGAGGGAAATCCCCCTCAGGGAAGCCCCTGAGAACTGGAATTTCCTCGTCTGCATCATCCTGACGCAGAGCCGACGTTGATGGCCCTAGCACCGCCTCTCCAGCCATAGTGTCACACGCCACACACCGCGACACTACTTTTCAGGACCCATCCACACACATTACCCCCAATAGATTTTTAAAGCCGGGCCAATTGGTTCCCAAAATTAGTGGATGGGTGAGGCGGGAATTAACCGCAGCCTCGACTCTATGCCTTTTCCCCTGAATCGTATCTCGATGGTAACCACTGGATACTTGTTAATGTCACCATGCACACACCTCACCCTCACCCGTTTATTCTTATCCAATGCCCCACTTTCACCAAGCGTTGGTGGATCGAGGTTTGAGAACAACCTGTATCCACCAAAGCTTGATGTGTATCCCCTTTTACTCTTACCAGTATCCGATACGCCCCTGCCCGATCGGGGGCAGCCTGTGGAGCGTTGGGGATCTGGACCAGTGTCCCCACCTCCATCACTGGACACCGCTCCTAGCTGTGTCCGGTTTCCCTGCAGCTCCAGCAGACCAGCTCAGGTCTTCTTTCTGCACTCATGGGGGGCGGTCTTGCCAACCTGGGAGGGATAGCAGAGGGAGACAGGGGGAGTAGGAGGGACAGACAAGGGGAAGGGTCCTCTGGACTGGGGGTGGGGTTTGGGCGGGGCTCCTCCCCACCTCTGAGGAGTCTGGACTGGGCGGGGCTGAGGGAGATGTGAGGGGGGAACATGAGACACAGGGGGTGGAGAGAGAGAAGAGAGAGAAGACACTGCTTCGCCGTCTCCTGGAAACGCCGCCATGTAGTCCTCTGCCAACTGGACGGCCTCCTCCAGTGAGCCGGGTGGTGGCACTGGACCCACTTGGCCATGCCTCTGGGAAGTTGGGAGATGAAATGTTCCAGCACCACCAGATCGATGACTTCCACAATGCCGCGGGTTCCCCCCACCAGCAGAAGTTGCCGTGCCGCTAGCTGCGCCTCCCCGGAGAGTAAGGGCAACAGGTGTGCTGCCACTTCCAAACCTCTGCAGTCTTCTCAAATAGGTCGAGGAAGGCCTCTGGATCATCATTTGGCCCCATCTTCATGTGGACCACCAATGGAGTAGGCTCCGGGAAGGTTGCAGCACCAGCCCGCTCCCTGGCAATCAGGCTCCGGAGCACCTGCCGGTCCTCCGCTTGTGCCTGAAGCAAGAGTTGGAAGCGTTGTTCCTGCTCCAGGTGTACCTCCATGAGGGCTTGGTGTTGTGTTTGCTGGATACTGGTGAGGGTCTTGAAGACTTCACCCAGCGGTGAGGACTCCATAACTGCGTTCTCCTCCAAAGCCGGGTTTTCGGCACCACTGTAAAAGGATCTCGGTTTGTGGGCAATGGAGGAGTCAGGAGACAATGAAGCAGGTTCAAGGTCAGACTTTTAATCTTCAGCTTTTTCAGCCAATGGACAGTAACTGTCAAAACAAATAAATCATTCACAAATAATGGGGAAAACAATCTCTGTGCTTGGCTATTGGTTTGCGGGTCACTCTCTCTTCCCCACTTTGGCGTGCCTTATCAGGTCTCCCTCCGCCATCATTATAATGAGAGAAAGGTGTTAGAGATAATTATGACCCAGGTGATGAGGCTTACCGCTCTCCCTCTCCCACAGACCGACACATGTCCATGCCCCCCATGCCACAGTAAGTATAATTAATATTGATCTACTGACACACAACATGGTATTAATTGTAATTGTCAGGGACATCATTTTATGTTCCTGTAATTCCAGAATTTTGCACTTTGATAGCACCTGTTGGTACAGTTCTTAAACTCCCAAGACTGAGTTTTTGCTGAGAATAAGAAAACACAGCTAATTATGTTTTGTGCCATTTCATTAACATAGACCTCCCAAAACTTTTCCTGAGTATACAAACACACAGTTTGTGCGTTAACTCTCACCAGCGCTCAGTTGTGTGTTGCCCTGGCATGAAAATTTCACTTAGAAGTAACACTCTCAAGAAAATTAGATAAGAAGTAGCACACGGTCGTAGTGCATAGCTCTGCACCTAACATGGGTATGAACTTTAATTATGTCAAAATACATTTTACTATCCCAGTTTATATTACACTGACAACTATAAGTAAGACACTTGTGGGTTTACCTCCCACAAAAGTAAAAACACTGAGCCTCCCAGGCACAATCAATATTTTGAGCAGCCCACCCAGCTCCACATATAGCATTCTAGCTAAACCTATAGCATGAGTTTGGGGCGTGGCTACTTGTTCAGCCGGGGGGGAATATGAACATCCATGGCAGAAGCAAGGGCGTAGCCAGTAAATTACTTTTGGGTGGGCCTCAATAAAAATGGATGGGCCAAATTTTCACCCCAATTTTTTTTAAACAAATTTTCTTTAATAACTGAAAGGCAGCACATTTAAACCATTCTTTCACACTTTCAGAAATCAGAATTTATGGATTTTTTAAACTATTTTATAAATATATATCTGAAGTCAATGTGTATGTCTGTGTATTAGCCCTGTGATGGACTGGCCACCTGTCCAGGGTGTTTCCCTACCTTTGGCCAGAGACAGCTGGGATAGGCTCCAGCACTACCCGTGACCCTACACTGGACAAGTGGCAATAGAAGATGGATGGATGGATATTTGAAGTCAAAGAATAATCTGTAATATTCTGGGTGGGTCTGGGTCTAATTTGAGTGGGCCAAGGTCCACCCCGGCACACCCTTGGCTACGCCACTGGGCAGAAGTGTACAGAGGAAAATAAATTTAGATTCACCAAAATTCGAAGACTTGCTAAAAACAGACAAAGAATGGAGTAAAGCCAGAATGAATATTGGTATCGCATTTACAAGGTGGAGCACTTTGAGGGAATTTTTGGGGTTTGATAGAGACGCCAAATTTGCCGAGTTGCTTCTTGACAGGTAAGCTACACTCAAGGTATTGCCACACGAGTTAGCTCATTACTGTCGAGCTCCAGATAAATTTGTAAGATACTCGGAATGAACCATCCTACTTCATTGTCTGGATTTCCCGCACACCCAGCTGCCGTTCAATCTGTAGATGTTACCGAATGACCTGATTCCTCTGCCACACTTTCTGTCTGGTGTGTGTGTTATAATGGTCTTGTTCATTACGATGTTAAATGATTATCATCTTTTACTAGTATGGCCTATTTGTTCATAGGAAATCAGAGAGTGTGAAAGGGCGTGATGAGTCTAAGGGGTGTTGGCAAAGGTTGTTTGAAAACATACTTTATTTTTGTAATTCCGTTTGGTGCCACTAGTAGAGCAGAAATTACATACTTCACCTTTAAATAATAAATGCCTAGTTTTCACAAGCACAAGAATTGCTCATTCCTCTCGATGATCATCAGTTACATTAAGAGGAATTTTTAGCCAATGAATAACATCAATAATTTACATACCATATTCACTATAACAAAGATATCACCAGTTGGGAGGTACAGTAATATTTAAATCATTTCTGTGCTGTTGTATGGAAAAACTGTGAAGTTATACATGTGTCCATGAATTAACGTAATGATTTATTTTTTATTTTGTACCTCGTCTCATCATAGAAAACGGCACTGGAGGGCTCACTGTTAGAAACAGAGGCTAGGTACAGAGCTATGCTAGCAGGCCTTCAGAGGCAGATCAACATACTGGAAGCAGAGCTGTGTAAATTGCGGCCTAGTGTTGAGCAACAGGGCAGAGACTATGCTGCACTGCTGGACATCAAGAGCCGACTGGAGCAGGAGATCGCCACCTACAGGTGCCTCCTGGAAAATCAGGATATTAAGTAAGTTATTCTTTGCATTTGTAAGTTATTGCACTTTAACATAAAATCTTGTAACATAATCTTCTAAACTGACTTCATTAATGCATCTACTCTTCTTCCTCTATTAGGATTTAAGTTCAAGGTAATTCCAATCTATTAAGAGTTATATTTCTAGACAGTTTTAGGTCGTTTGATATGCATTGATATTTATCTTTCTCTTCCTTTCAGATTGCCTGTGTATCTTAGCCTATCTGTGTACTTTGCCCATGGAAACAGTAGTCCAGCAACAAAAAACAAATACATATCAACAAATAATGCAAGAGAGGGTCCTGGTTCAAGTACATTTGTTGTTAACTCAACTCTCACACCAATCTTACTATTTACCATTAAGCCACTGTTGACTTGGATCATCCTGATTCGTAATCCTTAATAAATTTCAATCACAAAATTGTAGTCTCTGTTTCTTTTTATTTTGCAGCTCTCTTAGCTGACTCAAAACAATTCAGTAATAGAAAAGGATGACAGATGTTGCTGAAATCTCACACTCTTCACCTGTGTACCTGTCAAACTCTCTCGGGCACTAAAGGGATACGGTAGTTCACCGAAAAATAGAAATGTTGTCATCTTTTACTCACCCCAATGTTGTTCCAAACTCATTTGACTTTTTTTTCTTGGGTTGAACACAAAAATAAATATTAGGCTGTGAATGTTAAAGTTGGCATGAAACAGAAATTGCATGAAACATCTTATTGAACAACAACAACAACAAAAAAGCGGGGACTTGATTTTATCCATCGGTTGTTGATTGTATTGTGAAAGTAGGCGTTGCTTACCGGAATGAGACAGACCTGAATGCATGTTTGCAGTCAACAAACAGACACACACTTTCCACTGTGCCCCTATGACTTGAGCACTGAACAATGATCTAACTGACAACATTAAACCATAACCAGCCCACAAACGCACACAACATGTAGCAGTCTTTGCTTACTTGAATGAGAAACAATCGAGTAAAAGATCACAGTTGTTTTAACATTTCCGTATGTTTGAGCTGTACATCCCAAGATACCTGCATTAAAAAATATCCAAACGCATACAAATCGCACTGGATTCAGTACCCTGATAGCACACGTACATGACCCAGACATATATTTGATGTGTGTGTTTACATCTGGAAGATGTATTTTTATGTAGTTTGAGACATTTCTTTATTTTGCAGCTCTCTTAGCTGACTCAAAAAAGTGAGACGTTTATGATTTAGACTGTTTGTAAATCTTTTTAAGATGTTTAGCAGATGTTAATTACATTGTGATGCTTTCCAGATAAAAAGATCTAAAACAGACATCTCAGAGATGTACATGTGCTATCTGGGTAGTGATCACCTCTGTGATCATTCAGGAGTGAAATGTTTCGAAAACATCCGCAAATTTGCAGTTATTCCTTCTCCTTAGAAATATACATTCAAACCTTGAACTTGAATTGAATTGGAGGAAAACAGCAGAAAATACACCTCTTCATCTCTGCATTAGCTGCTTTGACGGCAGGTTTGTTTAGTGCTGTGTTCGAGTCCACCTTTGTTGAGTCTGAGTCTTTAAACAATCGAGTCCGAGTCGAGTCCGAGTCCAAAAGTGGCAGAGTCGGACTCAAGACCGAGTCCATAACAGGCCAAGTCCGAGTCGAGTCTGAATTAATCTGTTCAAGAATCTGAATTACAATTGTAACCATAAACTCAACATAAGTATCTTAAGCTTATTTTAACCTTCACAACTAAGAAAAACAGTTTGTCAATATAAAGGCAAAAAACTAATGATTAGGATCCTGCTGAACAAATTTCAAAGTGGTTTCAGAATGAAAGCATATGCTTTAGGTGCATGAAGGCAAAACTGTCCTTCAACACACTTCTTGTTGCGTTCTGTTGCCATTTCCATTATTTGTTGCTTTTCTCCTCCACTCAAACATACACCAAAGAAGTGAAAGCTGCGTTAGTCATTACAACCAAAGTTATTATTATTTCGAATTTTAATTTTGTTTTTATTTCTACTTCATTTTAATTTTGCCTATTCAATTTAGTTTAGTTTTATCTAAAATTATGGGTGAAATTCATTTAATGTAATTAATTAAATACATTTAATATATTTAATAAATGGTAATATTAAAACATTTAATAATGTCCATAAAATTAAATTCAACAACATAAAATAAAAACAGAAAAGATCAGATATAAAGATTTATATACTACAGTACTACACTTCACACTTTTCAGTCCTCCTGCTGTGTCCAGGTATAGCCTACTTCTGTAAAGTCAAGCTCAAACTCATCTTGGGCTGACGTTTCTTTTCATATTATATTTAGTATAGATAATAGGTGAATAGAGACTTCTCCCCTCACTTGTGTTCTTCACTGTATTTTCTGACTTTTTTGCCATTGAAACGCAAGTGTGTTACAAGTAACACAGTTCTATCAGAAAGCCTCGGAACAGCATAGCATAAAGGGAATGGCAGTCTATTGATGAACAAGAAAATAATAAAATGAAGTCTTTTGGCATAAGCCCCCATCTGACGGTCCGGTGAAAATTTTAGTAATCCATCAAATCCTGCCGGGGAAGACGGCAGGGGCGAGGAGCCTACCCCCTGTCAGACGAAGGTGATGGTGGGGTGGGGAGGAGGAGGAGGAGGAGGAGGAGGAGGCGGTTGCCATGTTGGCACCTGAAGGCAGCAGAGTGGTTGGCTGCTGGCAGACATTTAAAGTGAGAGCTGAACAGTGATTGGTTAAAGGAAATGATTAATGAAACGATGACGTGAACTGTGCGAGTCTCCCTGACAGAACAATGCTTAGGTTTCCATAGGTTGCGCTACAAATATGTGACGGACTGTAAAATTTGTAAGATGTAAAATTTCCATCATGGTCTATTTCATCCATCATATAATTTGTTTTTTCAATTAACATTTTTTTTTATTAAATCACACAATAACACTGAAATGCAAAACATATATATATATATATATAAAAAATCAACATTTAAACCCCACAACCACCCAGTTCTCTATATGGCCATCCCCCACATCGATGACCGCCCCATCGCCCAGAACACAAAGTCTTGGGCAAAACGAAACCCGAGTGCCCACCACATCGCACACAAAATTCTGAATCTTCTACCAGAATTTCTAGATCTCGACACACCACCAAAAAACATGGGCCATGTCTCCATCCTCCAATTGGCATCTCCAGCAGGTGGGTGTGTCTTTAAGACCAAGCCTATACAGACTTTTTGAATTGTATAAGATGCACCCTTGCAACTCTAGATGCAGACTTAACATTTTTAAGAATCTTAGCCCACACTCCTTCCTCCAATGCCAAGACGAAATCTTTCTCTCATACTTTCTTGAGAGAAGTTAAGGCTCCATCCCCCAGACTCTGAATTAACAGGGAGTAGTACACTGATGCCTCATGACCTTTTCTAAAAGCCGCAATCACCTCTCCCAAAGCATCTGTCTCCTTAGGGGGGGGTGTGCTACTCCCAAAAAATAGTACAAAGCAGGTGGCGCAGTTGTAAATACCTATAAAACTGAGGTCTGGGGATCCCAAAATGTTGGACCAAGTTTTCAAATGATCTCAACACTCCACTTTCATATAGGTCCCCGAGTGTAGCAACCCCCCACACAATCCACTCTGGCCAGCAGAAAGGGGACTTGCCAATACACAATCTTGGGTTCTGCCATATGCTTGAGACAACATTTAAATAAGTGTCCAATTTAAACAATCTGGACACTTTAGTCCATACCGAGTATAAATGCGAAATAATGGGGTGTAACTTAACTTTTCCAATTAGTTTGATAGAGATGCTTTGTAATGGTGAAATAGGGGCAAGAACTGTCTGTTCAATAACAAACCAGGGAGGGACTCCTCCTGCAACCAACCCTGGAAACTCATCCTCCTTTCTTATTGTGGCTGCTAATGGTTCCAGGGCAACCCTGCCGAGTGCCCCTATCCAGAGTAAAATAATCTGAAATTAATCCATTTGTTTGTACCACTGCTACAGGGTGTCTATAAAGTAACTTAATCCAACCAATAAATGTACTCCCGAACCCATACATTTCCTACGCTGAGCATCCTGGGAAATAGGAAATCCCCTGCACAAATTCAACCACACACCACACATTACATCACAGTACTATGAATAAATAAATGTAAAGAGCACATCAAAATTAAGACAAAAGCCAAATCCCAGACATTTAAAGGCAATTTTGAAATCCCTGCCAGATGCTTTTTTTAGGTCTGGGGAAAAGAGGACATATGGTCACCCTATGTTACATTATTTTTTTGTTTGTTTGTTTTTCATTGCATCACAAATGCCATGGACTCAGCCGGACTCCCAAGTCTGAAAGGCTCGAGTCTGAGTCAAGTCCAAGTAAAGATGCATCCGAGTCCATGACAAGTCCAAGTCCATTAAAATTGGACATCGTGACTCAGACTCCAATCTGAACATGAGTACCCCAACTCTAGTTTACATGACTCTTGAAGGGCCGGGGTTAAAACTGACAACAACAACAAAAAAACTTGTCTTAAGTGCAACACAGCTGGCCTCTAATACTTTAGCAGAGAAGAGTCAGTCATATAAAATATTTTTTTTATATAAAATAGCAAATATGCATGGATGAATCATTCACAATAAGACCAGTAACATGCATTCATTTTTATTTAATTCTGACTTTAAGGATTGACAGCTGAAACACCACCATTTACTATCATTCTATGGAGCTGAAATAAAAGTGAATAGTGCTAAAGCTAACTTTCTGGTAGAAGTACTCTTTTTGTTTTCTGATTTTCTCCCCTTTTTGGAATGCCCAATTCCCAATGCATTCTAAGTCCTTGTGGTGGTGTAGTCACTCAATCCAGGTGGCAGAGGATGAATCTCAGTTGCCTCTGAGACTGTCAGTCCATGCATCTTATCACATGGCTTGTTGAGCATGTTACCATGGAGATATAGCGCGTATATGTGTGGAGGCTTCACACTATTCTCCATGCCATCCACACACAACTCACCACACATGAGAACCACATTAAAGCAACCATGAGGACATTATAGTCACCCTCCCTAGCAACCAGGCCAATTTTGGTTGCTTAGGAGACCAGGCTGGAGTCACTCAGCATGCCCTGGATTTGAACTCATGACTTCAGGGGTGGTGGTCAGCATCTTTGCTCGCTGAGCTATCCAGGACTCCATAATTACTCTTTTGAATTTCACTGAAGAAAAGAAAAAGTCACACAGGTGGAAAGACATGAAGGTGAGTGAATAAAGACAGAATTTTCATTTGTGGGTGAATTGTCCTTTTAATAGTTTATTTCAGCGTGATGCAATGTGTGCATTTGTCCATTTGGGGCTTGCCACAGGAAGTACTGTATACGTTCATACGCAACTTTAGTGAGAAAATGCTTTACATTAAGTAAACACACACTGTTCTGCCTCTGATTTCTTTTTATAAGTCATTAAGCTTAGGTGAATCCCAGAAAAAAAGTACATTTCAGAATAACCTAGTAACAACAAGTAATTTTAAAGTTGATTGCAGTTTTGTGCCTCAAGAAGATAAACTGGAATATTGTAAAAGTGTGCAGATTAATTTGTTTAATTAATTATAAAATTAAATTAATAAAGAAGTTGAAAGACATCTTTGAGCATGGTGTTTGAAAAAAATGGCTGACTGGACTCTTTTAGGGAAGGCAATTATTTAGGTATACAGCGCCACCACCCGGTCATGAAATGTAGTCGCTCACTGAAAATTCGAGAGGGTCCTCCCTGCAGACTGTATCACGATGACATGCAGGGGCCGGCAACCTATGGCACGTGTGCCAACATTGGCACTCAGAGGGGTAATCACTGGCAGGCCAGCAACAGCGAGAGAAGAGTAGACTATTTTATTCATATGAAATGCCACACCTGCATTCGAGTCTACATCTTGATGTAGTCTTATCCTTTCTCATGATCACGCAGCGTGTTTTCATGAGATTAATTAAAACTAAACACTATTAAAGTGTGATGAGACTGCAGTATACCAAACAGACTCCTGCAACGCGTGCAAACCATTTGCCGGCAGCGCTCCACGTTCGGTTAATCACGCGAGTAAACGCGCCTGCTTTGCTTTGGTCAGGTTGCACGGATGACAGCATACTATAGAGTGCCAGGAAGTTTAAATATACGCAAGTTTTAACACATAGACAACAAGCAAACAATGTGTTGTCTGCACCGTTGTCTATGTGTGAAAAATCACCATGTAAACAACGTGCAGTCAACACATTAACAATGTGTGATCTCAGACATCAATTTCACATACTTCTGAGCCATATACCTTATTCACGCTAGCATCATCTTTGATTTTTAATGGGATTGACAACAAGGCAGTGAGGGATACACTTACAGTCTCTTGAATGGACTGTACTGCAGTTTCAAGTGTTTTTGGATCATTCCACAGAAAAAACATTGATAAAACATCTGTCCAAGAACATTCAGTATACAAAGAACTTCAGACAACATGAGTTGTGGAAAATCAGATGTGATCTAGGAGCTTTATACAGGTTTATACCGTTCGTACCATTGAAGAGACTGTAATGGCACTTTTCCACTGCACATTATGGTTCGACTCGACTCTGCTCACTTTACTTTTCTGAGCTTGCTTTTCCATTGCAGTTTAGTGCGGCCTCAACGTGGTGGGATTATAGGCTGATCGTCATAGTTGCGCCACCTCTACTGCCGTGACATCATCTTAAACGCGACACAAACATTACTGACCATAAACAATAACACAACCGCTAGCTGTTAGCTACTAGCTCATTGTGCTGCATAAAACAGTTGTTGCATGGTGATTTTACACAAGTGTAACAGTTAAATTGGCCTGGTTGTTGTGGAAGCAAGCTTTCCAGTAGCTGGTCAACTAAATAAAGTGAAGTTTTCAAGCAGAATATAGAGTTAACGTAATAAAAAGTACCATCCTCCATCGTGGACTCCAACAACGCCGTGGCTGAGTCCAGGGCACTCTCCCTCCCATTGCTCGCCGGTCTATTGCCATAAATAGCATCCATTTGGTCAAACCACTTCCACTTTCTTTTGTTTGAACCACTCTGGCTTTTGTGGTTCTTGATGGTTCTGTAGTCACTTTTAAGTTTTTTTAACTTTTCCCTACACTGATGACGCGGTAGCCGTGTGCGGCCAACAGCTGAGACACTTCCTGAAAGACTTTTCGTTTTGTGTCATTTCGTTCGTCACTAACGAGAGGAACGTCTGCACCTCGTTTTTTGACCACGGCATGGTTTTGCACAGCCATTTCTTTTTACAATTCGAAAGTCGCGTGAACAAATGATATTGCTATCGCTGTTGTTAACTTTAAAACTAGCGGGTTGATGTCCCGTGTCACAAATCCAGTGACACTGGTAGCGATGATTCTCTCTGACCAATCAGTGATCTGCAGGGTTTTGTCACATTTAGTATCGGCTTGGCTCGCTTGGAACCTCGACCGAGGTGGTACTAAAAAAAGTACCAGGTACCAGGTACTATCCACAGTGGAAAACCCCCCAAAAGCGAGCAGAGTACAGTCGAGTCGAGCTGTACCGTGCAGTGGAAAAGCCCCAGTAAGTCTATCCCTCACAGCCTGTTGTCATTCCAATTAAAAATCAAAGATGGCGCTAATTTGTCCAGTTTGAACGGATGAGTTTCGTAAGTTCCCATTGGCTGCTGAGCACTAGGGTTAAATAATTTCTGTAAGCCCAGTGGTTGCCTACCACTCATAGACTCTATGCTACCACGATTTAAGGATCCTCTTATTTCTATGTCCTTTTCTTCCTTTTTTTGTGTAGCCTATAAAAATAAAATATTTGGATTGCAGTATTATGACAAATTATTTTCAGTCCCAGAACAGGATTTTTTAATTTTTGTTTTCTTGCTATTTTCTGTATTACAAAGGAGAAAAGGAAAATCAAGTTCTTCATAAATAAAGCGAAAAACAATATTGGCGTCTCAACCAGTTAGACACACCTGTGTCAATTATTAGACAGCGGATGCAAAGTGGCTTACATGTCATCTCAATGCTCATAACTAGTCTTTGTAGTTGTTTTATAAAACATTTACAAAAAGGTTCCTGCAGCTATTCTTGACTTATATTTATTTTAATCACAGATATTTGAAATCTATAATGGCAGCAGTCATTTAGAGAAACTTAAAAAGCTTAAAGTTACTAACTCAAATTGAAGTTAACAAACTGATAGCCAGACCCATGATTTTATTGTTAAATAATAGTCTGCTTCTATTAAGGAGCCATCAGACCATGTTGTAGCCATTATTATTATTATTAAAAAAATAAATACATTAAAGAAACATAGGCCTATAGCTCAGTGGTGTGATATTTTAATATTCAGTTTAATTGAATGTGTTATGTTTATTTTATTATGTTTATTGTTATATGGAAGTAGTCTAGACCGTGGGTGGGAGTACCTGCGCAAGGTAGATATGTCATAAGAATAAGAGGCCAGCAATTTAATCTATAGAGTATGGCAAATGTCGGGAGAAGTGGAGTGGGTCAGACACATTTTTGACCACTTCAATTGACGTTATTTTGTTGGGGAAAAAATCTTATAAGTAGATTTTCATTTGTATTATTTTGAGTTTAATTTCAATCTATGTTTCATTCATCATTTTCACTGGAGTTAATAATAAGAACTTTTGCAACATCTCGGGGGGTGGAAGTGTGTTTGAAAACTAACCCACCACAGCCATGCTTCCATGCACGGCCTTTTGGATGGCCGATACAGACAGTTTGCATGATCTTGGTCCAGGGTGCAATTAAAACTGTTGAACCAAATTAATACATTTTAATACAACGTGCTGTATTATGTGCATAAAATACAAAATAGGCCTAATGAAAATGTCCGTCCTGCATAATCTGCATATAGCCTGTTTCAAGTCTAGCTAAACATCCAGCACCAGCACCGCAACTAAGCCTTTAACCAGATATATTATTATTATTGTAATGTATAATAACAATAATCATTCATTCATTCATTCATTCATAATATTCATTCATTTATCAAATTCAGCTGTCTGTGATCTGTTTTCAGTCATGGAGGCTTGAGTGGGCAATATGGCCAAAATCTCATGATATGAGTAATTTCACAATATCACAATATAGATATTTTTGCAGGAAATAAGGTTGTTACGATTCCAAAATTTTAGATACCAGTGAAATTTCACAATGCTTGATACCAATTTCGATACCACAGCAAAAACTAATATTAGCCGAACTAATGTAAGAAGTTCTCAAGCAATTATTAAAGTCAAACAGTAATAAAATAAGAACAAAGAAAAAAATGACAAGCAATAGGACAAATAAACACAATATAACAAAGATACAAATGACGTAAACAGTGCTGGAAGTGTTCCAAACTACAAGCATTCAGAAAATGAATAAAGTAATCAAAATAAATAAAACAAAATAAAACACTTCATAGTCTTCACTGTATTCGTTAAATATGCATTGATCCTTTTAAAAAGCTACAAACGTTATTCAGTCAAATGCAGTGAGAGATTTTCACTTCTTTTGTTGTTAACGACACATACAGCAGGTACAGTATTAGGCTTGCACTTTAAGACCTAATGCACAGATCCAATATACTGACACACATCAGATTTTTCCCAACTGTTTACATTCACTTAAGACTGTGTTTACATGAATACTTTCCAGGATATGCATTTTGGCATAATTTGTGTGTGTGTTTGACTACACCCGATTGGTGTGAGTTATCTGTCACGGCTTATTGCGCTCTTAATAACTCTTTTTAATATCAAGTGCGTTCCGCTTTGTATTTTCTCATTCATCCATGTTTCTTCATCGCTCTAACCCGTCAAAAACTTTAAGCAGTCCTGCCCACTGAAAGCCGCACGGATATTTTTACATAACGCGATAACGATAACAAAATCTCTATCGACTGACACTTTATATTGTCACCACGGTATATATCGTCATATCGCCCAGCCCTAGCTTGAGCAGTTTGCAGTGGAATCACATCAGTCCCATCTTCAGTCCTAGCCTTTTCATACTGTCAGTAGGCTAAGCCAGGGGTCTTCAACCATTTTCATGCCAAGGACCCCTTTGTGGGTAGAGAGACGGAGCCGGGACCCGCATTATTGTATAAAATAAAGTGTTGCGTTTTATGCCTAAAAGGTGTATGGTGCTGCAGTACCATATTATTGTATGTACATACTTCATGATGTGTACACTGCAAAGACATTGAAATAATCATTAAATGCTGCCATTCTGAAAAGGCCAGCTAAAACCAGCATAAGCTGGTTGGCCGGTTTTAGCTGGTCAGGCTGGTTTTAAAGAGGTTTTGAACATTTTTATAGCTGGTCAGTCTGGTTTTAGCTCGTCAGGCTGGTCATGCTGATCTTAGCTGGTCAGCCGGGCCAAGCTGGTTTAAGCTGGGAAGTTAGCTGTGCAAACCCCCTCTGAAACCAGCTAATTGACCAGCTTAGGCTGGTTTTAGCTGGTCTTTTCAGCAGGGACAGCAGGGGTCTGCAACATTTTTGACATGAAGTGACGTTTTTAATTTTCCTTGTCAATGGAGTGGTGGTGGCATAGTGGACTAAAGCATTAAACTAGTAAGCAGAAGATTGATGGTTCAATCCCCACAGCCACCACCATTGTGTCCTTGACCAAGGCACTTAACTCCAGGTTGCTCCAGGTGGATTGTCCCTGTAATAAGGACACTGTAAGTTGCTTTGGATAAAAGTGTCTGCCAAATGCATAAATGTAAACATAATCCCTGTGCCAACCCTCCTCCAAAAAGAAAGAAAAAAACAGACAGACCCTCTCCATGCAGAGTAAAACAACTTTCATAAGGTTACTAAAATGGAGTCTTAAATTATGTTGATTTTCCACAATGTGTGGAACGTCAAGGACCATGTATGCCAGTTTGATCATCTCAGCGGTAACTATTTATTTACACCAGACAAGGAACTGTTCTGAAAGCAAAAAGCAACTAATAATAAAAAAACTGTTGGCTGCCATCTGTTTAGTCACACTTTAAGATTTGGCATGCAGATGTGAAGGACTTCAACATGTGGATAGACTTAAATTCATACTCCTCGCTCTCGCTGTCGCTCTAGTTCTAGTGAGTGAGTGATTAATTATTACAAATGCCAATGGTGGATAAAACAATACTTTGCGGCCACCCTGCGGTACCACCGTGGACCCCCTGGGGGTTGCGGAACCTCTGTTGAAGACCCTTGGGCTAAGTCTGTCACATTGCTAATATAAACTGTATACAGCTATATAAACTGTCACAAAAGCAGTCATAAAATTAATTCGGGATGTTAAGTGTATAATAGGCTACTCAATAACAATCCATGTTACTTGTTGCTGTGATCATTATGGAGCATCTGTAATGTACAGTTGAAAGTGTTCATGTCCCTTATTTTCTGCATGACTATTTCCAGGTATTGCAGATATAAACTACTGTATGTGTGTGGTTCTTGAAAGAAACAATAAGCCACTTTTCTTTGTTTCTTTATGTTTACTTAGATGTTATAAAGTGTTTTAACTAATTAGATAAACACTTACTTCTCAAGTAAATGGTTTTAATAAGAACTTTCAGGGTGGCCTAGGACTTTGGCACAGTAGCTTACATCTGCTGTCAGGAAAGCCAAATCGAAGTACTCTGACCTACCACATTCTAATTGAAAAGGAGGCAATTTTATCTTGATGAAAATAATTTAAGTCATAAAACTGCAATCAAAATATTTTATTTTTATAGGCTACACAAAAAAGGAAGAAAAGGACATAGAAATAAGAGGATCCTTAGCATGTTAAATAGTGGTAGTAGCATAGAGTCTATGAGTGGTAGGCAACCCCTGGGCTTACAGAAATGGTTTAACCCTAGTGCTCAGCAGCCAATGGGAACTTACGAAACTCATCCGTTCAAACTGGACAAGTGGCCAAATAGTGCAGAAGTATGTTAAGTTGACATCTGAAATCACGCTTTGTTAACTGCTGTTTGTGTGTTGTCAACGTGTTGTTTGCGCGTTGTTTACACGGTGACAGGTACACCTGCTTAAACCATTGTCACACTCAATATTAAGAGAAAACATAAACCCACATCGTGGGGTTCAAAAATATCAGTCTATTCAAAATATAAATTAAACCTGGAAATAAAGCTTTAGGATTTTGCAGGTGCGATTCACCGAAAAGGGCTAAATAGTTGATCGACTTGTGATGCGCGAATGGCTTGCACGCGCAGCGCGAGTCTCGTTTCAAATCAAATCCCTTTATTGTCACTCAACCATATACACATGTGCAACAGAGGGTGAAAGCCTTGGGTGCAGTTCCGACAGTGACAGTGACAATAATGAGACATATACCAATTTACAATAAACATCAGATTTACACAACACAATTTACAAAACTAATATACACATAATTACAGCACAATATACAAATAATAATATACGATGTACAGTATACAATACACACAATATAGAATACACACAATACACAGTATACAATAAAAATAGTATATATAAAATATACAGTAGGTTGTATTGTGCTGTATTGACATTCAGGTTGTCGGTTGATAGTCAGTTGCCAGTGTGTTGTTAAGAGAGAATATAATTTATGACAGTCCAGTGTGAGATAATAAGATTAATAAAGTGCAGTGCTGATGTATTTTGATCGTGAGAGATCAAAAGTCCGATTGTTTGGGGGAACAAGCTGTCATGAAGTCGGCTGGTGCGGGTCCTGAAACTGCGATACCGCCTGCCTGGTGGTAACAGTTTAGTCTCCCATTCAGCTCCTGAAAACACGCTGCGTGATCATGAGGAAGGATTACATCAAGATGTAGACTGGGATGCAGGTGCGAAAAACTTCATATAAATAAAGTAGCCTGCTCCTCTCTTGCTGTTGCTTGCGTGATAGTGATTACATGAATACAATGACATAATATAAGAAATATTTAAGATTCCACACAATTTCGTGATCAGTAATCAAATAAGCAAATTTGTGACATTTACTGTGTTAACACATTTTGTACAAAAGGACAGGTTCTCTTTCATTAAAGCATATTTTCACAAGATGCTCTGTGAAAATTCATATGCAGGATCATGATTGTATCATACACTAGAGGGCGCGCTGAGTGCACTATTTAATACCGGTGCAGCTCGTCGGTGTTTTCGCCGGGTGCAGTGGCGTGTGTCTGTAATCCAAGTTCCTGGGAGGCTGAGTCTGACGGATCGCTTGAGTTCAGGGGTTCTGGGCTGCAGTGGACTATGCCGATCGGGTGTCCGCACTAAGTTCGGTATCGATATGGTGTTCCTGTGGGAGCCCGGGGCCACCAGGTCGCTTAAGGAGGGGTGAACCGGCCCAGGTCGGAAACGGAGCAGGTTAAAGACCCCGTGTCGATCAGTAGTGGGATTGCACCTGTGAATAGACACTGCAGTGCAGCCTGAGCAATACAACGAGACTCAGACTTTTGAGTTTAGGCCTCATATATTCTGTGAGAAATTATCTTACTATAATGGTTAAATGTTCACTTCACTTGACTTGTATTTTGTATACAGCCAGATAAATAATAATGAGGAACACTAACAAAACATAATATAAAAAAATAATGACTGTGAACTAAAATGAATATATATGAGTTCAAAATGGAAATATATCAAGTGTATATAAATATAAAAAGAAAATTTTTCCATCATAGACAATGTTCAGAAATGGTCTCACTACATGATTTTTTTCTAATTCAGTCAAATTTAAAGGGGAAAAAAATTGTCAACCTCGGCAAAACAGGAATTATTCCCATACAAGGCCATTATGAAATATATATATATATATATATATATATATATATATATATATATATATATATATATATTATATATTGATATAATAAATAAAAAAAATCAGTATCTTTTTGAGATCATACCACATGATGGTCAATTTTGACAACAATACACAGTTTAAAATGTGATTCTTTTCCTAAAATAAAAGAGTGGTAATGATCTTAAACATGTATCCAGTGTTCCTTTGAATTGCTGCTGTAATGTCACTTCTGGTCCATAAACACTTTTCACAAATAAAGTAAAAAATAAATAAATAAATAAAACTTTTTGTGTCTGTCGCACCACATGATATTTAATAAAACAATCATCCTGAGACAAGAGTTATTTATGTAATATTACAGAAATAATAATGAAAATGCATCAGGGTTTTTCTCAACAATACAGAAAAATTATTGAATTATGCCAAATATGACAACTTTTTTTTTTTACTGCTTTTTAATAGATTTTCAAAAGAGAAGTTATGGGTGTACGGTGGCACTACATTATGTTTTAACACTTTAAATGTGAAAAAATTACTTATACCTGAAAAATATGGAAAGTTAAAAGTGGTTACATTAAAGGTACTACATATACATGCTACTTTTAAAAACATTTTAATATATATATATATATATATATATATATATATATATATATATATATACACACAGTGGTGTGAAAAAGTGTTTGCCCCCTTCCTGATTTCTTATTTTTTTGCATGTTGTCACACTTAAATGTTTCAGATCATCAAACAAGTTTAAATATTAGTCAAAGATAACACAAGTAAACACAAAATGCAGTTTTTAAATGAAGGTTGTTATTATTAAAGGAAAACAAAATCCAAACCTACATGGCCCTGTGTGAAAAAGTGTTTGCCCCACCTGTTAAAACATAACTTAACTGTGGTTTATCACACCTGAGTTCAATTTCTCTAGCCACACCCAGGCCTGATTACTGCCACACCTGTTCTCAATCAAGAAATCACTTAAATAGGACCTGCCTGACAAAGTGAAGTAGACCAAAAGATCTTCAAAAGCTAGACATCATGCCGAGATCCAAAGAAATTCAGGAACAAATAAGAAAGTAATTGAGATCTATCAGTCTGGAAAAGGTTATAAAGCCATTTCTAAAGCTTTGGGACTCCAGAGAACCACAGTGAGAGCCATTATCCACAAATGGCGAAAACATGGAACAGTGGTGAACCTTCCCAGGAGTGGCCGGCCGACCACAATTACCCCAAGAGCGCAGCGATGACTCATCCAAGAGGTCACAAAAGACCCCACAACAACATCCAAAGAACTGCAGACCTCACTTGCCTCAGTTAAGGTCAGTGTTCATGACTCCACCATAAGAAAGAGACTGGGCAAAAATGGCCTGCATGGCAGAGTTCCAAGATGAAAACAACTGCTGAGCAAAAAGAACATTTAAGGCTTGTCTCATTTTTGCCAGAAAACATCTTGATGATCCCCAAGACTTTTGGGAAAATACTCTGTGGACTGATAAGACAAAAGTTGAACTTTTTGGAAGGTGTGTGTCCCATTACATCTGGCGTAAAAGTAACACCGCATTTCAGAAAAAGAACATCATACCAACAGTACAGTATGGTGGTGGTAGTGTGATGGTCTGGGGCTGTTTTGCTGCTTCAGGACCTGGAAGACTTGCTGTGATAAAGGAGAATGTCCGGCCATCTGTTCGTAACCTCAAGCTGAAGCGAACTTGGGTTCTGCAGCAGGACAATGATCCAAAACACACCAGCAAGTCCACCTCTGAATGGCTGAAGAAAAACAAAATGAAGACTTTGGAGTGGCCTAGTCAAAGTCCTGACCTGAATCCTATTGAGATGCTGTGGCATGACCTTAAAAAGGCAGATCATGCTCAAACCCTCCAATGTGGCTGAATTACAACAATTCTGCAAAGATAAGTGGGCCAAAATTCCTCCACAGCGCTGTAAAAGACTCATTGCAAGTTATCGCAAACGCTTGATTGCAGCCACAACTGCAAAGGGTGGCCCAACCAGTTATTAGGTTTAGGGGGCAATCACTTTTTCACACAGGGCCATGTAGGTTTGGATTTTGTTTTCCCTTAATAATAACAATCTTCATTTAAAAACTGCATTTTGTGTTTACTTGTGTTATCTTTGACTAATATTTAAACTTGTTTGATGATCTGAAACATTTAAGTGTGACAAACATGCAAAATAAATAAGAAATCAGGAAGGGGACAAACACTTTTTCACACCACTGTGTGTGTGTGTATATATATATATATATATTATATTATTTTTTTTTTTTTAAATAAAAAAAAAATTAATACAGATGGACAGAATAAGAAGGCATCATGTCGTTGACCCAGATACCAAAGGACTGGATACTTCTGAACATGTTGCTGAGTATTGTGTATTATAATTTATGTAAAGTAATGCAAAAGAGCAGCGCATGTAAACACACACACACAAACACGCACACACAGAGACACACTGGCACATGCTTCAAACAGATATATACAAGTTTTAATTGGCTCTTTCATGGCTGATACATACTGTCTATTTGAAAAAAAAAAAAGAAAAAAAAAATCTTAATGTGACTTGCCTTTCCAGCTGCATTAACAGTCATGACTTATTTCCTCTTGACTGAATTAAATGCTGCTATGGAATGTGAACAGAAAAGAGAGTTGCAAATTGCTGCAGTTAGACTTAAAATGGTGCCAGACTGGGTGTTATACGCTATTTAAAATGTCATACATTACATTACTAAATGCATTTGAAGTGAAAGTCAAAGATTTATTTGTCAAAAATTCAACCATACAGCACAACTCGTTGACAATGAAATGTGTTATCCTACAAGCTTATCATAAAAGTACATTTAAAATAATTATATAAAAGAATACATAATCTAAAAGGAAACAAGTATATACAACAATAATAGTTTTGTAAAAGAATGAGTAGCCTATAGCAAATAGTAAATCAGAATAAATAATATATATATATAAAAAAAATAAAAAATTTGAAGTTGTATTTGAAGTGGTGTGATAGTAGAGATGTATGAATACCCAATGTGAGTGTTGCAGGATAAAAACCTCTGGGCTATTCAAGAACAATGCTTTCTGAGAATGAATTTAGTGTTCTAACAGGAAGTCTTAATGCTTTGAGTTGAAGTTATTCAGTGGGGTTTGCCTGAATACTTCTATACTGTTTCCCAGATGGTATGAGAGAAAACAGACAATGACTGAATGAAACATGCAGGCATACCCCAGAAAATCGATTCTGTTTTTCATGGTTCATTACAAGCAAACATTTGATAATATAATTTACTATCAATGTGTATTTTATTTTGTGTTCATGTTTGTTGTTGCTGTTTGTTCGTTATGTAAGATAGTAAAAAGAGGATATAAAAACACAGAAAGACTGTAAACTCAAAAGTCTGAGTCTCGTTGTATTGCTCAGGCTGCACTGCAGTGTCTATTCACAGGTGCAATCCCACTACTGATCGACACGGGGGCTTTAACCTGCTCCGTTTCCGACCTGGGCCGGTTCACCCCTCCTTAGACGACCTGGTGGTCCCGGGCTCCCACAGGAACACCATATCGATACCGAACTTAGTGCGGACACCCGATCGGCATAGTCCACTGCAGCCCAGAACCCCTGAACTCAAGCGATCCGTCAGACTCAGCCTCCCAGGAACTTGGATTACAGACACACGCCACTGCACCCGGCGAAAACACCGACGAGCTGCACCGGTATTAAATAGTGCACTCAGCGCGCCCTCTAGTGTATGAAATCAGAATATAACTTTTAGACAGGGTGAATACTGAAAAGAAATGTCTCCTGATTATTCGCCTGTAATAATATACTCTGTAAGTATGCTATACAGTGATAAATTTGATAAGTTTAAGGTTGATTAACTTTATTTAACTTTTCTTTTCTTTTTTTTTCTTTTTTATTATTGAACTATACTATCAAACTCTACTGCACAAATTATGATTAAGCCTCTGGTTATTATTAGCATGTTTAGGCAAGATAGGGTGAGATGGGAGTGATTGAAAATTGTCAAAGATAAGATGGAGGTGTCTGTCCTGACATGGTGAGAATCACAGGTTTAGGGTATACATGAGAGTTTGACTGTTCCTAGGCAGACCTAAAAATTATTGGCCTCTGATACTTCCAGCTTTGTTCATTAAAAAAGGGATTTTTGTGTTAAAATGTGGCATGCCAAAATGTGAAAATGTGCATCACATGAAATAGATTGTTTTAGTTTTATTGCAAAGTTTATAAATAAAGAAATGAATTAAGAAGCAAGAGGTGACTTCCATTCAGTAGCCTTGTTGTGGCATAATGAAGAAAGGAATGGAGGTCACTATCATGACAACCAGACTTACATTATTTGTTTACATTTGCTGTTGTTTTATATTACTTGTTGGACTACTGTTTTTTGTGGGCGTCATACACTCATAGGTTGAGGAACACAGCCCACCTGAAGCATATAAAAAGATATATTATGGCAAAACATACATTAAACTCAGACTTTTAAACAACTTTAATTTGTAGCAGATATTTATGGTAATATTATACTGAAGATTGTGGCACATATGACGAAAAAAAAAAAGGTTACAGATGCAGAACAAAAAGTGTTATAATGCTGCTTGGTCTCCCCTACTGCAATGAAAAATACATAATCAAATGTATAATGTCATGGATGAATGAACTTTGAATCAGAACATAAATATGTTCATGTGTTTCCATGATTCATGCCATGATACACGTGAAGTGTTCAATTTCTGCATCACTGTCAGCACCAAAAAGAATTGCAAAAATAATCATTATTCCCAATAGATATTATTGTTAAAAATTATTATTGTTTGATATGGATATTTTCTTAAAGAACGTTTTTCTGTTTTTCCTACTATTATTTAGCCTACCCACAGGAAACTCCTATGCAAAGAGTTTGTCACTTTTAATTCATAAAGAAATGTGTTTTTTTGTATCTTTCTCAGAGAGCAATGCAGAGCTATAATATACACTGCCACAATTAATCTGAAATATTTAATTATAAAACAAACTGTAAATAGCATATTATTAATAATCAGGAGACATTTCTTTTCAGTATTCACCCTGTCTAAAAGTTATATTCTGATTTCATACACTAGAGGGCGCGCTGAGTGCATTATTTAATACCGGTGCAGCTCGTCGGTGTTTTCGCCGGGTGCAGTGGCGTGTGTCTGTAATCCAAGTTCCTGGGAGGCTGAGTCTGACGGATCGCTTGAGTTCAGGGGTTCTGGGCTGCAGTGGACTATGCCGATCGGGTGTCCGCACTAAGTTCGGTATCGATATGGTGTTCCTGTGGGAGCCCGGGACCACCAGGTCGTCTAAGGAGGGGTGAACCGGCCCAGGTCGGAAACGGAGCAGGTTAAAGCCCCCGTGTCGATCAGTAGTGGGATTGCACCTGTGAATAGACACTGCAGTGCAGCCTGAGCAATACAACGAGACTCAGACTTTTGGGTTTAGGCCTCATATATTCTGTGAGAAATTATCTTACTATAATGGTAAAATATTGACTTGACTTGTATTTTGTATACAGTCAGATAAATAATAATAAGAGGAACAAGAAAAAAAAATTATTTAAAAAAAATAAAAATGACCAATTGAACTAAAATGAATATATATGGTTTATGAATTAAAAATGGAAATATATCAAGTGTATATAAATATAAAAAGAAAATTTTTCCATCATAGACAATGTTCAGAAATGGTCTCACTACATGATTTTTTTCTAATTCAGTCAAATTTAAAGGGGAAAAAAATTGTCAACCTCGGCAAAACAGGAATCATTCCCACACAAGGCCATTATGAACTATATGTATATACATACTAATATATATATGCAGGTGGGTTGCTGTCAAAACAATTTTCAGTATCTTTTTGATACCACGTGATGGTCAATTTTGACAGCAACCCACCTGCAGTTTAAAATGTGATTCTTTTCCTAAAATAAAAGAGTGGTAATGATCTTAAACATGTATCCAGTGTTCCTTTGCTGTAATGTCACTTCTGGTCTATAAATACTTTTCACAAATAAAAAAAATAAAATAAAATAAAAAAAATGGCCTTTTTGTGTCTGTTGCACCACATGATATTTCATAAAACAATCATCCTGAGACAAGAGTTATTTATGTTATATGACGGAAATGACAATGAAAATGCATCAGGGTTTTTCTCAACAATACAGAAAAATTATTGAATTATGCAAAATATGAAAACTTTTAACATCCAGCTGCATTAACAGTCATGACTTATTTCCTCTTGACTGAATTAAATGCTGCTATGGAATGTGAACAGAAAAGAGAGTTGCAGATTGCTGCAGTCAGACTTAAAAGGGTGCCAGACTGGGTGTTATACGCTATTTAAAATGTCATACATTACATTATTAAATGCATTTGAAGTGAAAGTCAAAGATTTATTTGTCAAAAATTCAACCATACAGCACAACTCGTTGACAATGAAATGTGTTATCCTACAAGCTTATCATAAAAGTACATTTAAAATAATTATATAAAAGAATACATAATCTAAAAGGAAACAAGTATATACAACAATAATAGTTTTGTAAAAGAATGAGTAGCCTATAGCAAATAGTAAATCAGAATAAATAATATATATATATATATAAAAAAAAAAAATTTGAAGTTGTGTGATAGAGATGTATGAATACCCAATGTGAGTGTTGCAGGATAAAAACATCTGGGCTATTCAAGAACAATGCTTTCTGAGAATGAATTTAGTGCTCTAACAGGAAGTCTTAATGCTTTGAGTTGAAGTTATTCAGTGGGGTTTGCCTGAATACTTCTATACTGTTTCCCAGATGGTATGAGAGAAAAGAGACAATGACTGAATGAAACATGCAGGCATACCCCAGAAAATCGATTCTGTTTTTCATGGTTCATTACAAGTAAACATTTGATTAGGGATAAAATAGACAAATTATCTTTAAGATAATATCCATATAAAACAATAATTATTTTAATAATGTATCCATTGGAAACAATGATTATTTTTGCAATTATGTTTGGTGCTGCCAGTGATGCAGAACTTGAACACTTCACATGTATATGAAATGAATAATGGAAACACATTAATAATTACACCAAAATATATATGTTCTGATTCATTCATTCATTCATTACATTATACATTTGATTATGTATTTTCCATTGCAGTAGGGGAGACCGAGAAGCATTGTAATACAATGTTTTGTGTTATGTGGCACAATCTTCAGTATAATATTACCATATATATCTGCTACAATTTAAAGTTGTTTAAAAGTCTGAGTTTAATGTTGTATGTTTTGCCATATATTTTTTCTATGCTTCAGGTGGGCTGTGTTCCTCAACCTATGTGTGTATGATGCCCTCAAAAAACAGTAGTCCATTGTACACAAGTAATATAAAATAACAGCAAATGTAAACAAATAATGTAAGATGGGGTTGACATTGTATTTACCTCCATTCCTTTCTTCACTGTGCTGCAATGGGGCTGCTGAATAGGAAATTCCTGATGCTTCTTAATTAATTTCTTTATTTATAAACTTTGCAATAAAACTAAAACAAACTATTTTATGTGATGAAAATTTTCACATTTTGCATGTCACAGTCAGTGCTGGGTAGTAAAGGATTGCATGTAATATGGATTATGTAATCAGATTACAAAAATCAAGTACTTGTAATTGGATTACATTACATTTTAAAATACTCTACTTAAAATACTGACTACAGTTACTTTTTATAGATTACATGATTACATATTATCAAGGCAACGGCAGTAAATTGTTAATAATTTATTGATTATTTTCATATCAATATCATCATGTTCTTACCCCCAAGCGCAATAGTCTCACAGATGAACATTTTGAGCAAGTGCTCCTTTTACGTTACAACAGTAAGATATGCACCTCAGCTAAGGAATAGGTTATGGACTATTACTAAGTAATAAGGATTAATATTAAGTGTGTCAGAGTTTTGAGCGGTTAGCTCTGACCTAGCAATGTCATTTCTGTTGATTTCAGGTTTATTATTGTTTGTTCATGCAATGTTTCTATGGTTTTATGCACTTAAAATGAATTAGATATGTTTCAAAAATATATATTTTATTTCTTACATCTTTACCAATGGTGTGCAGCTCACAAACGGAATTTAATTGCTTCAGAGGATCTAGTGGATGCCATCACTAAGAGTCCTGCCTGCAGGGTACACAATTGTTCATCGTGTGACACATTGAACTCTGCTGTTTTAAAATATTCTGCTCTTTTAGAATATTCTTGTTGTTCAAAAGATACTATCTTGCACCTCAGCTTTGGAATAGGCAATGGACTATCAGTAAACAGTAAGGGTTAAAAGTGTCTCAGTGTTTTTAGATGAAAGCTTTGACCTTTGTCATTTCTGTTAGATTTAATGTTTATTTAATTAATGTAATGTTTAATGCATTTTTTTTAAATGTCATAAGGAGCTCTTTTTGTGAGGCTATTTTTGTTTAAAAAATAATAATAAAGAATGGAATATATTTTCTTCCTCTTTGTACTTATATGTTAAAACGATTATCCTACTCAAATGCATGTGACATAAAATAAAATAGAATTAGGTTGAAAGTAATCCAAAAGTAATCAGAGTAGATTACCCAAAAAATTTAATCTATGAGATTATGTTACTGATTGCATTTTTGTCATGTAATTTGTAATCAGTACCTGATTACAATTCACAAGTAATCCGCCCAGCACTGGTCACATCATAGTATAATATAGCATATTTCATAAAATATAATAATGAAAGGCAACCATTAAAATATTCATATTGTGTTTCAGAAAATATTTAAAAGTTCAATGATAAATAAAATAAATAAAATTAAAGTTAAAGTTAATCAGATTTAGGAAGTATTGGGATACATTGGAGTATATATACTGCTGTTGTTGCTGTTGAAGAGTTTGTTGTCACAGAGAGCAATACAGAGCTACAATATTCATTGTATCTTTAAATTTAACATATCATTACAGGCGAATTAACAGGACGAGACAAAGTTCACCCTGTCTACTGTCTAAAAGTTATATTCTGATTTCATACACTAGAGGGCGCGCTGAGTGCACTATTTAATACCGGTGCAGATCGTCGGTGTCTTCGCCGGGCGCAGTGGCGTGCGTCTGTAATCCAAGTTCCTGGGAGGCTGAGTCTGACGGATCGCTTGAGTTCAGGGGTTCTGGGCTGCAGTGGACTATGCCGATCGGGTGTCCGCACTAAGTTCGGTATCGATATGGTGTTCCTGGGGGAGCCCGGGGCCACCAGGTCGCCTAAGGAGGGGTGAACCGGCCCAGGTCGGAAACGGAGCAGGTTAAAGCCACCGTGTCGATCAGTAGTGGGATTGCACCTGTGAATAGACACTGCTGTGCAGCCTGAGCAATACAACGAGACTCAGACTTTTGGGTTTAATCCTGTCTAATGGCTACTAACGGGAACAAAATAAGGCTTGGAGGTCAAGTTCTTTTAATATGTTGAGAATTCAACTGTAATTGAACACTCAAACCTATAATGATTGCCTCAAGTTTAAATTTTAATTGTCAGTTATAGTCCATACATTTATTTATTTGCATTGTCTCTTCTAAATTATTTTAACCTTTAAAACAATAATTTCAGTAATTATAGCTGTAAAAGTGTTATGCATATAAATGTAAAGTGTGTGACGCACAAGATGCGTGGTAGGTACTATATCGCCTCTCTCTGGAATTTTTTTTGTACATTTCTGTTAATGTTCAGGGTTGGAGGTTTTCAAACCCTAATTATTGCCTTTTTATTGCCAAAAATGTCATAATTTATTCATCTTCATGTCCTTCCAAACCTATATGACTTTATTTCTAATGCAGAAACACAAATAAATAAATTTTGAATTAATATTCCAGTCTGTCTTTTACAATGGCAGTGGATAGGGCCCAGTTGCAGCTGGTGCTTCTCAAAAGTGGGACAGACTATTTTGGTTTTTGGAATCCCAGTGTTGCACCAAACAGTTGCTCAAACTGCTACTCAAACAGTAAAATTTCTAAAAGAAAATAAACTAAGCTCACAACTGTTTTTGCAACAAAATTATTTTTTGATTGTGAAAGCTGAAATAAAAGTGGTAAGTCAGATTGCAAATGACTGCGTGTGTATTTTTGAGCTGCCGACCACTCATCACGCTCAGCAGCAGTGCTTTTACATTTCATACACTGTCAATCATGTACATTTCTGTTATTAGCCATTTGTTGCAAAATCCAGCCCATTTGAGAGCTCAACCAATCATTATACAGAGAAGCCGGGCTTCCAGGCATGACAAAACTGCATTGATTGAAAGCCTACAGTATTGGGTGTAATTGGATTACAAAGTAATTTGTTACTGTAACACAGTTCAATGGAAAGGAGCAGGCGAGAACTGGCTTAACAATATAAATAATATTTTATTAATAAACTGAACCAAAAAGACAAACACACACAGGTGTCGGACAGCTGTCCGTATCTCTCTCTCTGTCGCACTGCCGTCTCCGGTCGGCCTTATCCCTCTCAGGCTTAATCAGCCTAATTAGGGGCCGGGTGTGCAGAATCACGACCTGGCCCCGCCCTCCGCCCTGCCACAGTTACTGTAATCTAATTACTTCCAGGCACAAAAAGTAGTGTAACACATTACATTTTAAATTCTTGCAATCAGATTATAGTTACTGACTTTCAGTTAATGTAATTACTTTTAAGTACATTACTTGGGTCACAAATATTTCTAAAAAAATATTATTTATGTGAAATACAGTTAAAATGTCAATTCATATGTTCGTCTGTTTGCGTTTCTGTGACAGCTTAAGGGTGTGCGACAATGAATAGGAAGAAAATAAACATTATTTAGAGTAGTAAAGTACAACACACTCTCACGGCGAAATAGTAAGAATCCGTACGATTTTTCAAAATTTGGCTAATTTTTTATATGATATGTATGACTGCACTTGTATGAATTCGTACGACTTTTACAGCTAATGGTGTCACTGGACATTGTTTCCATCTAATATGCGATAATTACTTGCTTCTGTCACACACAGGGGTGCATTAATGCACAAGCTTATACAGGCTGTAGCCCAGGGGCCTACAACTCCCATGGGGCCCAGCGGGAGGAGCGTGTTTAAATGCTTTCAGCGGGAGACGCGGTTGTTGACATGGTGACAGTGTGCAACTGTTAAAGGCGTCCATGTAGTACTTGTTCAATGCACAGCAGCTCCGCCCCGCTCAACAACATGAGCCCATGGGTCCAAGATACCTTAAAGCACCCCTGGTTACATGCAACAGCTTCCTATCATGTTTACACACTCTACTGGCCGGTTAGGTTTAGATAAGGGGTTTAAGTAAGGGCATAATATTAATAAGCATGTCCTTAACACCTCGTGCGCGGAACTCACGCTTACTTCCGCATTAGACATCCGGGCATTTGCATGTGATGAAATCGTATGAATTTATATGAATGAAATCATACGAAATCATACTAACTCGTAAAATATGTACAAATTTACATGAGATCAGATTGGAAAGTAGCTTAAAAGTAAAGTAATTAGTAATGTGATTGCTTTCCCAATAAAGTAATCAGTAAAGTAATCTGATCATAATTTTAAAGTAGTTAGTAATTTGTAGTGTATTTTTAAGTAACTTAACCAACACTGAAAGCCTAAAATCCAGTAGGCAATCAGATGCAGATCCAATGCAAATAGCACTCACAAAGCTCACAAAGATTACAAGACCAGCGCGGTCCAAAATGATGCATTTAGAGCCTCTCCTCCAATAAGCATGTATCTTTTACGCCATTGATCTGAATGGGGCCTTTATCTGCCATTAACTCCTACTGAAGCACAACTTCAGACTTTAAAGAGCACCTATTATGGTTTTTCAAATATTACCTTTCATGTAGTGTGTTATATAGCTGTTTGTGAATGTAAAAAAGTCTGCAAAGTTTCAAAAATCAAAGTGCACCACAAATGGAGTTATTGACTCCCAAAAGAAAGAACCGATTCTGAACACCTGAAACGAGTCGTTAGTAATTCCAGACTTCCTGTATTAACCTACGTAATTTGGTAACAAAAAAACCCGCCTCTGGTCTTCATTGGCTGCTCGCGAACAGCTTTGACCTACCCTCAAACACTACACTAAGTGGTAGACCAATCACAACAGACTGGGACATCTGACTAATCAGAGCAGAGTAGGCTCTCTGAAAGAGTTTAGAATTAATCCTTTAGAACGGATCATTGAACGAGTCATTTCTAACACTGGAAAAAAAGGTAATGCTGCAATTTAAATTTTGAGCAAATTAAAGTGTTTTTTGACCTTGGATGCTTGTAAATCTATTGTATGAGACCTTTAAAACAAAATTAGGCACGTTTAAAAACCATAATAGGTGCTCGTTAATGGACATATTTATGTAGTAAAAAGCGGATTGCATTACTACAACAGTGCGATAGTGATGTGTGATATTTTAAAACCTTTATTCACAAAAATATTTAAATTCACAAAGAGAGATATGCATTTATATAAATTATTTGTCATATATTAAACGCTTCATTGCTGAATTTCTTATGGAATTTTAGGGGAAGCCGTGCTTCCTGTATTGTCTTAAAGCAATCACCACTGATAGTGCCTCACTTTAAAGCATAAAAAAGAGCCCAAAGTAACATAAAGTAGTCCATGCAACTTGTGCATCATATTCCAAGTCTTCTGAAGGCATATGATAGGAATTGGTGAGAAACAACCCTAAATTCTCGTTACAGTGGCTCAAGTATCCACACGAGAAACTGCATTGTTTTTAGCACAAAAATGTGTGAACATGTGAGCCACTGTGAATGGATTTCTCTCATAATGCTCATTAACGTGCAACAGATGTCAACATTTTAACTGATTAAATGACTTAAATTTCCTATGACTTTAGAAGACTTGGATTATATAACACATGAGCTGCATTGACTACTTATATGATACTTTTGGGTCCTTTTAAGTCCCTATTAACAGCTATTGTATTGAAAAGACTGCCAGAATATTCATAAATATTTTTCCTTTTGTGTTCGGCATAAGAAAGTCAGTCATAAAGGTTTGAAATTACACGAGGGTGAGTAAATTATGACAGAATTTTAACTTTTGGGAAAACTACTTCTTTAAAATGAGACAAGTCTAGAATTTCTCAAACACAGTGATCAAAGGTATAATGAGTCTAAAACCATAATTACCTAAACAGAATCTAGGGCAATGTATTTTCTATAAACTTAAGTAAAAATAAAGACATATACTTTACTAAAAAATATAGGCTACTATATATTGAGATACTGTATACTAAACAGATATACACTACACTAAACATACTAAAAACATAAAGCTATTGTAAAAACAACTTTGCAGACATGTACATACTTGCACGCAAAAATCCAGTTCACAAACAGCGTGTTATGAGGGCCAGTTATGCAATCTAAATATAGGTCATCAGACAAACCAAGCTGATAGATAAAGATCCAATCCTAAAATATATTCTTAGTGTGGACGTTGCACAAGGGGACCTCATTGCAGGGAATATGTTTTTACTTAAGTCATTTTAGTTAAGTATTTGAGTCAACGTATCAAGCCCCGCTCAGGTTTAACTTAGTGGCATTTTACCCCTCATAAGTTATGATAACGGACATTTGAGTGCATTTGCTCTAAATAAAATACTACATTAAAGCATGCCAACGAAGCGCATTGATTTTTCTGTTCAATGCTCGGGGTTACCTCCTGCTCCGCAGATGGCGCTGTGGCGCTTTATAATGGTATCATCTCCTACCCTGTGTACCAAACGGCCTAAAAGAGGCCTTCAGATGGCACTTCTAAGGGATTACAACCATTACCGCCATTCTGTAAGGTCATTCCAAAGAGAATTTCTAATAAAATTACTCTAAAAGGGAGTTCGAAATGACCGTTATTTTTGAGCCCCACTCTTTTCAGCACTCCCAAGCTCTCACAGTGTATAGTACAGTCTTCAAAGGGAATAGGGATGATCACTTCTGAATGGGACGCACCCCTAGAGCTTCAAGTATTCAACTCAACACCTGTAACAGAAAATCCAAAACGTTACGACGCCGACACTCATTTCTCATGGATAATTTTTGACAGTGCACCGGTAACTGAAAATAATACATATCTGAGAACATATGAAATAACTTGCGTTAATTACGTGTAGTTTTGCAGTTTCGTAAGAACTACTGGTCATATGCTTGTTAGCCTGCGAGCTAACTAGCTGACATGATCATTCGTGTTTTCAAGTTTCAGGAATTATATGGGGTTTTAATTTTGATATGGTGTCTTCTATAGTAACAGATTGATTAGTTTAAAAATCAACTTCTGATTCATGCTTTTACTTTCTGCTGTTTGTGTATGCAAACGCTCTTTTCTTTGACTAATGATCTGCTTTACAACTGTACATAAGTCGTCCAAGGAAGCTTGTTTGCACCATTCAATGAAAATACTTTTTTGTATTTTATTTTTTTACTCTAAGCAGTTTCCTTTGGCTGGACTGACAGTACATAATCATGGCTCTGTGGCTGCTATGAAAATAGTAACAGATATTTTTAACAGCCTCAGCCATAACGCTGCTGCAGTCAGTAGTAGAGGTATATGACGTAAGTCCAATGTTGTCGATTCATAGTTGTGCAAGGTTTAGATACAGAACTGTTCTGGGGGGAAAGTCTCTTGACAATGTGTGACGAGTAGTACACCACTCCTAATATTCAGCCTGAAGTCTCAAATCAGGCTCTGTGAAACATTTTTTTGTATTATTATTATTTCAGGCAGCTCACTGATGTAGCTGGGGTCTGGCAGCAGTGACCATGGTGCTGTGCTGGGGTAGTTTGTTAGTGCTGGTGGCCCTCTCCCAGGCCCTGGGCTCTCTTCAGCACTCAGAGGAGCCCTCTGTGCCAGATGAATGGGTCCTGCTCCATGTTGTGCAAGGCCATATTGGGGCGGGAAACTACAGCTACCTGCGTCTCAACCACGAAGGACGCATTATCTTGCATATGCAAAGCCTCAAGGGAGATGCAGATCTCTACGTCTCTGACAAAACGCTACGGCCAAACTTTGATACCTATAAGCTTCAGTCTTTCACCTGTGGCCAGGACGTGGTGGTGGTCCCAGGGGATTTTGTTAGGCCCGTTGGAATCGGGATCTACGGGCATCCCTCCTACATGGAGAGTGAGTTTGAGATGAAGGTGTTTTACGACCAGACAGCACTGAGAGATGATATTGAGAAAAACTCTTATTCCTCAGATGAGACTCCTGGTCAGTCTCAACACTCTCAGGGCCCCGAGGAAGTGATGGAGGAAGATGAGTCGATCCTTTGGACTATTCTAATTGGGATACTTAAGCTCGTAATTGAAATTTTGTTCTGATTTTGATGTGCCAGCTGCCAAAATACAACACCTGCCACAAGGAAGCATTCTTCCAGTTAGATTAAAAAAATAATTGGGCCAGATTTTTGACAAAGTATATTGTAATGTTTTGCTTAAGTTCTGTCTAAATCTTTAGTAGAGCCACCACCACTCTATGAGTAATATGTAAATTTCATCCATAATTTTGTTAAAATGCAAATTATACATTTGCTTGTCAAATTAGGTAATTACATATCAATTCCTATTTTTAACACAAAGTTCTCACTTTGACCTGTTATTCTGTTCTGACATTTTATTGATATTGTTAAAAAAAAAATCTGTTTGTGTGGTGCATTAATTTCTTATTAATGTCTTATACTGACCTAGGGTAGTTAATTCTAAGTTTTAAACTGCACTATGCAATCACACAAATCACCTTGTGACAAAAGTTATACAGTTGTGCCTATTCTTATGAAGAGTCTCTTGACTGATAAGCAGCTAAGACTCTTATGCACCTATAGCAGTTATAAGACAAATAAAAAATCAGTTATTTTTGAAAATTGCTCTGAATCTAATGTAACTTAAAATTGTGTTCAGATTCTGATTGTTTTATCTTGTTTTGGTGCTATTGTTGAGTGAACAATGTGGTTTTCTACTACTTTTTGTACTGAGTGGGTGGGTATCTTAATTTAGACATTGTTTACAGAGCTTATCTTAAGTCTGTAATGTGCCTTGTAACAGTAACAGTTTACTGTGCTTGGTCAATGTGTTAATGTTTAAAAACTATAAAGAGGCAGAGCTCTTTAATATAAGGTAAATTCAAATCTGACCAGTCCATAGCTATATAATTACTTTCACTTTTGGCTGTGTTATTAAAATACTGAGTCAACACAACAGAAGTAGACAATTTAAAATTATTTTACAGTGTGAAGTAGAATTTTTCAACAACAATGATAAATACACTACAAGCAGGTGCATATAGATTTCTTCCCCTTGCAGACATCTATACAATGCACCAACAATAAATAGCCTATGATGGAAAGCTCACCACAATACACTTGAGATAAATGTGCATAATATAGGGATATAAATACATAATAAAGAATAAAAAATACATAGAAAAGGATTTAAATGTGGGGCATATTTGGACCATAAATTGTCATTTACAAACATGTTTATACATTTATTTTCATTCCAACTGGAGACTCTTGAGAATTTGTTTTATTATTAATTAATTTTAGAATTTTAGGTTAAGTGAATAATTTTTTTTTTTTTTTTTTTTTTTAACCATATGTTTGGGCTGTACTATTTCCCTTTATTCTTTATTTGGACTCTACTGTTTCCATGGGCAGGAACCAAAACCCGTTTACGTCATATATAGGCGACGGAACTGTGCGCACACCAGCACGACCTTCCATCTGTAGGCTGGATGATAAACTCATTTATGTGAGAGCCGAAAACATAACAGGAGTGCACTTAGTATTTATTTTCTTTAGCCCGAATCATGTTTCGCGCCACGGTAGCTATATGCGGGAGGACTGTTGTTAAAAGGGTAAGAACACGAATTGATTTACAAGACGTTTGTTTTTCCTTTTAAGTGTGAAGTGTCCTGTGATGATGTATATAAATATGTTTTTTATTTTTTTATTTTATATACCTCAAACCAGTTAATGTCATCTGTTTCTGGAGAAAGCGTACTTCCATCAAATCTGCGAATTCCATCAAATCTCATCGGAGTTCCGCGAAAAAGTAGGACTGAGTTTTGGCTATTTAAAAATTGTGGGCATAATGCATGTAATACATTGCCACTATAAGCGGTTCAGGCTTTTAAATGATTACAGCTTATCACACTCCCTCTAGTTTAGTACCTCACTTCCCTGAGAAGGAGCCATATTTTCCCGCAAAATATTATAATTACAGAACTGTTGCTGCTTTAAATGCTGGAACATGTTGTCATAAATAATAAATAAAAATGACATGGTAAATAATTGTTAAAGATAATATTAAATGAAATTTGTTGCGGTTCTATTTACATTAATGTGAATTTTCAAATGCCTTTAATGTGTGTTAAAAGTGCACTGAACATACATATAATAATAACAATGTATAATCTTTATTTCAGAGAGGGCGGCTCCATCTGGCTCTGATCTTCCAGTGCTGCGCAGATGTGAGGCTGATATCCCAACTCACCTTGCAGCCACTCAGACATGGCTTCAGTCTTTGGGAAGTTGTGACAGTGAACCCCTTGGTGTGGTTGACTTACACCCTGATGTCTTCTCAGTACCTGTCAGGTAAACCATACAGTTTCTTAAAGGTGCACTTAGTAAAATTCATGTTTATATTGCGCTGACACCTGGCAATATAGATACAGCATCACGCAGCATCAGTTACAGATGTCATTGTTAGGGATGCACCGATATGAAAAATTTTGACCAATACAATACCGATTTTAACAAAACAACTCTAGGCTGATAATGATACCGATATTTTGCAACTTACCTTATTTTGTCATCAGATCACTGTTTTACTTCGGAATGCTTAAAAAATGTGCAAAGAGGTACAAAAGCTTTTCCACTGTTCTAACAATAAATAATTTCCATTGAGCCATATTGCAATTTCAGTCTTAATTCAATCAATCATTAAGCAGCATTAATGGATATCATACTGATATCTCAGAAGTCAAAGTCTACTTGTTTCAAAGCATTTTGAATGGTTTCAGTCATCTTTTAGCCTATGCGTAAGTGCTGCTTTCTCAACCGTCACGTCCATTTATGCAATTTTTCCGCATTAACGTGAGAACAAGACAGAATAAAGATGAAATATGACATGTTCTTAGGAGTGCCAACCCTTTTACATATTATGGCTATGATTATTTGTGGATTGTGCATTTTAATTTACAGAGTTTTTACAAAGTGTATTACTAATTAATTATAAATAAACCTTCAGTTTTTCATATCTGTGTTTTCCTCCTTATTACCAATATGCTGATTGTTTTAATTTGGTCATTAATTGGCCAATACATTTTGGCATCCCTAGTCATTGTATAAATGCACTATTTGCAGTCAGCCACGATTAATATACGCTGCAAGTGAAAGCATCCAATTACAGGGCATTGAGATAAACCGAGTAATTTTCAGCGGGTCATGTGATGTCAGCACCCAGCACCATTTTTAAAAACACTGACCAAGGTCAGAAACGCATACTACTTTTACTATTTCTGCCATATCTGTTTACACTCACTGAGCACTTTATTAGGAACACCTGTACACCTACTCAATGCATAAAATAATGCATACAGGGGTCAGGAACTTCATGTTCACATCAACCATCAGAATGGGGAAAAATTTGACTGTGGCATGATTGCTGGTGCCAGATGGGCTGGTTTGAGTATTTCTGTAACTACTGATCTCCTGGGATTTTCACACACAACAGTCTCTAGTGTTTACTCAGAATGGTGCCAAAAACAAAAAACATCCAGTGAGTAGCAGTTCTACGTATGGAAATGCCTTGTTGATGAGAGAGATCAATGAAGAATGGCCAGACTAGTTCGAGCTGAAAGAAAGGCAATGGTAACTGAGATAACCACTCTGTACAATTGTAGTGAGCAGAATAGCATCTCAGAATGCACAATACGTAGAACGTTAAGGCGGATGAGCTACAACAGCAGAAAACCGTGTCGAGCCCTTTATTAGGACCATAGTGTTCCTAATAAAGTGATCAGTGAGTGTGTGTATATGGGTAGTATGCCTTTTTCGAACTCAGCAACTATTCTATTATTACTATTTCTTTCTTTTTAAAAGTTTAGCAGTTAGCAAAAATTATTTAATGATTGATTGCTCCTTTAATGATCTCTGCACTTTTAATATTAAAACATTCATCAACAAAATGGAAGAAATCAATTACCTGTGATATCCATAGTTCATACAGGCTTGCTGGAGTTAGGTTGCAAACACATTAATACAGTTGGCTATACTGTACATGATACACTTTGTTTCTGTTAATAGACTGGACATTCTCCATGATGTAGAGGTCTGGCAACGTAATTTCAAGAGAATAGTAAGTACTTGTTCTGCTACTATAAAGTGCACTAAGCTTTCTAGTGTGAAATTTGTTCTTGCAGTGTGCATGAAAGGATTAGTTCACCCAAAATTGAAAAGTATGTCATTATTTACTCAGCCCCATGTTGTTCCAAACTTGTATGACTTTGTTTCCTCTGTGGAGATGTAAGGCAGAGTGATAACCTCAGTAACCATGTACTTCCATTGAATAGAAAAAGATACAATGAAAGTGAATGGGTGAATTAGGATGAGTAAATGAAGGCACAATTATCATTTTTGGGTAAACTATCCCTTTAAGACACTGTAGCAATGACGTTTTGTTGACTTTATTCATATTGAATCATCATGTATGATCTATGTAACAAATAAAATGTAACATGATTACTGTAGAGCCATGCAAAGGTCAAGTCTCGAGCTGAAGTCAGTGGTGGAGGCAGGAAACCATGGAACCAGAAAGGAAGTGGCCGGGCACGGCATGGAAGTATTCGTTCTCCACTATGGAGGGGAGGCGAGTTATAAGAATTAGATGCAAACATTTTTTATTTTGGAAAGAGTATATATATATATATATATATATATATATGATTTTTATTATTTTTTTTTTTTTTTTACAGTTTTATGACATTATATCAGTGGACCAGTTAATTACTAAACAAATGCGCCTCTTCCTTATTCAGGGGGAGTAGCTCATGGTCCACGGGGACCCACCAGCTATTATTACATGTTACCCATGAAGGTGCGGGTGCAAGGTCTGAAAATCGCACTGACTTCCAAACTGGCTCAGGTGAGATGGGAACACACTGTGAAAGTCTTTCTTGTATCTGATTGTATATACCTGTCAGCAGAGGTAGCAAACTGATTTAATAAATTTTCTGTTAAATAGAAGACTTCGATTAAGATGTGTTGGATCCTTAACTAAAGTGAATGTCATTCTTTTCTTAGGATTACCTCCATATTGTGGACTCGCTGGAAATTCCCACTCCAGACCCTCAGTACCTCCAGGACCTGGTCAAACACAGACAGTGGGGGGACTCAGTCCTTATTGTTGACATGTAAGTCTGTAAGAATAGATTTATATGCCATTGCCACCATGATATACAGTACAGTACAATATAGAAGAGTAGTTGGCATGAAATGCTAAAAAATAAATATAATTGTTTGCTCACACGCTATATAAATGTAAAACTATTTTAAATAGTATTATGCTTATTTATATTGTGCATGGAATTTTTTTTTAAACTTCTAAAATATTCACACTGCCTGACCATTTAAAATATCTCACAACAAAGTAATTAAAATGGTGACCAGTCACAGCTAATATATACACATTTTACACCTGAAATGTACATTCATATAAAAATTAACCTAATATATTGTTGATCTAAAAAAAAAGTAAAAGCCCATGGACATATTGTTTTCATCTGTGATTTTGTTTGTTTTAGAGGTGATGAATTCCCTCAGAACATTCTTAAGGCCACTGAAGATTTAAAAACAGTGAATGTCATTCCAGCAATAGGTAAAAAGCCCTCTTACTGTTGTTGTAAATAGATCAACATTGTAACCATAGGTCAAATGTACATTAACACAATTCAGTTAAAACTTGTATTAAAGAAATATTCCGGGTTCAATACAAGTTAAGCTCGATGAACAGTATTTGTGGCCGAATGTTGATTACCACAAAAAATTATTTTGATTTGCCCGTGCTTTAAAAAAAAACAAATCAAAAACTGAGGTTGCAGTGAAGCACTTGCAATGGAAGTGAATGGGGCCAATTTTTGGAGGGTTTAAAGGCAGAAATGTGAAGCTTATAATTTTATAAAAGCACTTGCATTAATTCTTCTGTTAAAACTAAGGGGTTATGTGAGCTGTAAAGTTGTTTAAATCTTTGTTTTTACAATAGTTTTAGGGTTTACCGCATTACGTCGTCATGGCATTAATGTTGTAAAATTGGATAGAACTTTTACACAGAAAAGGTTAGTAACTAAATTTAGTAACACTAAAATCCTGTCAACATGCATATTGTTTACATCTTGCGGCCATGCTTTTGAAACAGTATTTTAACATTTACGGATTGGTCCCATTGACTTCTATTGTAAGTGCCTCACTGTAACCTCAGTTTTAGCTTTTTTTTTAAAGAAATGTATTTTTGTGATAACCAACATTAAGCCACAAATGCAGTCGATTGATCTTAATTTGTATTAAACCTGGATTATACCTGAAGAGAAACATCTCCAATTCATCTGTTCATTTCTACAGGTCTAAACGTCCACAGCATGCTGAAACACGAGAGTCTGGTTCTTACTCTTGAGGCTGTAAAATTTCTAGAAAATAAACTTCTTTGGCATGATGTGCGATACACTTCTTTGTATCCCTTCAAACTCCCCTACAGTGACTTGCCATGAACACAGCACATGGACCCAATAAATAAATGTTTATTTCATAAAAACAATGATCTGGATCTCTCATTTCAAACACCATGCACAGTGTAAAAAAACTTGTTTAATATCATAAATAATAGCGTTAAAAGTGTATATAACAGACAAGGCACCAGTGGAACATGCTTTATGTCAGGGATAGGAGATTTTTGGTGGAATAATGCCATGTGCTAAATCATGTCGGATCTCCCATCTAAGTGCAGATCGTTTCTTCTCTGTTGGAACCACATAATTGTTGGGGATGTACTTCTTCTGAGGTCTCTGCTGTAAATACAAGAAGGAGGATTAAATTTGAGTGAACAGACAAAATAAAATCAACCAAAAGATTGAACTTTCTAATAATTAAAAAATAATAATAATAATAGTATTCCTTACTGGTGGTGGCTGATACAGAAGTTGCTCCTGAGGATAAAAACAAAAATATTTTTAAATCTAATAATAATAATAGAGGTTCAAGTATTTTGCGTACACTGCAAAACATCTACATTTCATAATTAATAGAAGCAGGGATGTCAAAATATTATGTTTTTAAGTTGTTGTCTCCAGCAAACAAACATCGATTATAACACACTAATTGAAGAAAGGCAGAGGGGTGACGAAAAAAAAAAGACTAATTCTGTCCTGTGAAGCTTGCGGAAATAAGAACAGGTAAACCCTGCGCAAAAAAACAAAACAATTCTAATACTCAATTGGTATGTAATTTGTGGAGTAAATATTTCCCTTTTAATCTATGAAGTGTACTGTGCGCATATATCAATGCAGTGAGAAAGAAAATAAAAAACAATAAACAGACTGTTCTGCGTCTGCTTTCTTGTTTTTTAGCCTTTTAAGTTAATGATCCTGGTTACAAAAAAAATTTACTATGGAGAACAATCTGCATTTGCTAAGGGAAAAGATTGGTCAGATCAGAGCAGGAAGATGTCTTCATTTTTTCAGAGGCTCATTGGTCACTTGCCAAGGCCCCAACTGGCCAGAGATCATATAAACGTAAATTAAGCTTACAACTGAATCAGAGGAAAAGAAACGGCTAGTGAGACACCAGGTTTAGTGGCAATGTGACAGACCGCAATGCAAAACTGTAGGATTACTAAAAACACATGTTTACTGATACCCTGATGGCCCAGTGCAGCTCCTTCCTGCTCTTTTCTCCTGGAGGTTTAAACATCTCCCAGTCCTGCTTATACTGGAAGTACCTGAGAGAGAAGAGCCAGCACACTCTTAGATCAAAGATATGATCAGTTTGTGGTGCTTAATGGATTATATCCACTATAATTGGAGTGCAGAGCGCTGAGGTACAGTGTCTGTAGCTGTAGCAATTGTTTTAAAAGCTTGAGCCTTTTAAATGAATAGGATACTTTTGTCAATGTTCAATATACAGTCCACTCCCCCAGCTGTTTTAAAGGGTTAGTTCACCCAAAAATGCAAAATCTCATCATTTACTTACCCTCATGCCATCCCAGATGTGTATGACTTTCTTTCTTCTGCTAAACACAAACTGAGATTTTTAGAAGAATCTCAGCTCTGTTGGTCCATACAATGCAATTGAATTGTGGCCAGAACTTTGAAGGTCAGAAGCACATAAAAACAGCATATATGACTCCAGTGGTTAAATCCATATCTTCAGAAGCGATATGATAGATGTGGGTGACAAATAGATCAATATTAAGGTCATTTTTTACTATAAATCTCCACTTTCATTTCCACATTCTTCTTTTGTTTTTGGGGATTTGCATTCTTAATGCATATTGCCACCTACTGGGCAGGGAGGAGAATTTATAGTAAAAAAGGACTTAAATATTGAACTGTTTCTCACCCACAACATCATATCGCATTTGAAGACATGCATTTAACCACTGGAGTCGTATGGATTACTTTTATGCTGCCTTTATGTGCCTTCAAAGTTCTGGTCACCATTCACTTGCATTGTATGGACTAACAAAGCTGAGATATTTGTTATCTGTTAGTGTTCTGCAGAAGAAAGAAAGTCATACACATCTGGGATGGCATGAGGGTGAGTAAATGATGAGAATTTTCATTTTTGCTTGAACTATCCCTTTAAATAATTTAATTCAATTAAATAATTAAGCATTACTTAGCCACTGGATCAGTTTTCTTTAAGTTCCTTGTGTGAGGATGATCAAAAACTGGCCGTATAACTAAGGAGAAAATCAGATCTTGTATAAATACAACACAATGATTGCAATCACGAGTCATAAAAACACAGATAAACACATGGTTGTTCAACCATACTGATTCACTTTTCAGTCAGTAACTTACATGACTTTGGACGAGTTCGGATATCACTCTCACTGTGTGATCTTTTCTGTGAGAGCAAAGTATAAGAAAAAGGATAGGACACAACTGCATGAGCATTGTTAAAATGAGATGCTGGGCATCAATGTCACTTTAAGACTTATATGTTTGAAAGATTCTCTGTGTACTGACCATGCCTTTCATGTATTCACGGAAAGCCCTTGGCAGGTCCTCTGTTGCGGAGCTGGATCTGTCACTGTAACTTCCTGTTTCTTCACACTCCGAGTCATATTGTACATGTTGTGCACCAATCCTCATCTGGTCCAATTGTTCCTCCAGCTCACTAACTGCACCTACAACACATAGATATATAAAAATAATTATTATTACTTATGTTAACAGCACAACAATTCAAAAGCATGAATGCAGTACAGTCAGGCACAGAAACTTCTTTATAACTATGTATTAAGGATATCAATTTTAATCCACTTAAAAGGAATAGTTCACCCGAAAATGAAAATTATCTCATTTACTCACCCTCATGACATCCCAGATGTGTATCACTTTCTTCTGCCGAACACAAATTAAGATTTTTAGAAGAACGTCTCAGTTCTGTTGGTCCTTTCAATGCAAGTGAATGATGGCCAACAATCTGAAGGTCCAAAAAGCATATAAAGGCAGCATAAAAGTAAACCATAAGACTCCAGTGGTTAAATCCATATCTTCAAAAGTGATATGATAGGTATGGGTAAAAAAACAGATCAATATGCAAGTAATTTTTTACTATCAATCTCCTCTTTCACTTTCAGATGTGAAAGTGAAAATAAACAGGCACCACATATGACTTTCGGATGGGTGAAAGTGGGTAAATAATGACATATATATTGATCTGTTTCTCACACACCTACCATATCACTTCTGAAGACATGGATTTAACCACTGGAGTCTTTTGGATTACTTTTATGCTGCTTTTGGACCTTTCGATTTCTGGTCACCATTCACTTGCATTGAAAGGACCAAAAGAGCCGAGATATTCTTCTAAAAATCTTTGGTTGTTTTTAGCAGAGGAAAGTCATACACATCTGGGATGGCATGAGGGTGAGTAAATGATGAGAAATTTTTTCTTTTTGGGTGAACTATTTCTTTAAATGTAACACACCATGGCAGCCAGTATATGCTCGGACTTTCTTCTCCTTTCTCCTCTTTTTGTTTTCAAGCCCATCATCATATTGCTTCTCCTCTGATCTCCTCTCACCTTTGGTCTTCCTATGCCTTATATTAAAAGGGTGGTCAAGGTTATACTGCAGAGCCGCCACCTCCCAGCCATCATTGAAATACGCCACATTTTGGGTAACAATGCTCTCATGCTCAGTGGAACTCTGCTGGTCAGCTTCATGATGTTGGCTTTCAGGCACGATGAGGATTTGGTCATTTCCGTGACACATGTCAGGAGATTGATGCTTGTCCTCAGATCCATCTAGGCTTTGATCGGTACTGTGCTGTATGGTTAAACTTTGCCTGGCATCCTTTCTCTGAACCTGGACATAACCGCTTCTCTCAGATGTTTCTAATGTTGGATTGTCTCTAAACCAAACCAGATTGCTCTCATCCTCATAATCATGTGCATTCAAAGGATACTTGCTCTCTTCTTCTAATCCAGTTAGAGTACAGTCGTCTCTATAATCTGCTTCCTCTGGATCTCCGTCTTTAGATGAGTCCGGTCTATAGGTGCCATAACCAGATGTTAAAATGCTAGCTGTGGGGCTGCCCAGACTTTCATTAAAATCCTCAAAAGTTTGTCTCTTAATACACACATCTCTAGTTTCGTTCTTCTGCTGTTCCTCATCATGTTCTTGTTCCCATGCAGATACAGAGTCATAATTCCCTTCCTCTCCTTTCTGGGAGTGACCACTGGTTACAATAACACAGTCATCATCACTTGCCCATGATTGCTTGTCCTCCACAGTACTCAGACTAACAGGTTTATTCTCAACAAATTCACGAGCATTAGGTTCATCAAAAGAACACTCTCTCTCACAGCCTCCTTTAGATACTTCCCGGTCTTCTTCACCTGTACAGTTTTGCTCTCTCATCTGTCTTTCTGTGCCATCTTCATTCATGAAACACTGCCTCTCGTCTTCTGCACCATTCTCACATTCGTCTCCTCCAAGCCTGTTCTTTGCCAAATCCTCTGAAATTTTGAAATATTCTCTTTGATTTTCCTCTTTTTCTTCACTGTTTTTGTCAACAGGTTCAGAATCGATAGCTGTGTCACTGTCTATCACAAAACATTCCCTCTCTTCAACTTCACTGTCTTCATCGCCTCTGCAATTATTCTCCTCTTTCTTATCACTGTCAGGGGTTTCCCCTGTACTCCCTTCATTAAAAGACTCCCTTTCCTCCTCGTCCATATTGACAACTTTGACATCCATTTCTTCCTCACTATTAGGTTCTCTCTCATCCTCTCTGCTGCTCCATGACTCATTGCTTTTGGAGTTTCCAATGCTTTCTTCTTTCACAAAATATTTTTTCTCACCTAATTCTCCCCCAATCCATTCATCATCTTCTGATACACAGCATACATTCTCTCCCTCTTTGTTTTTATCTTCCTCCTCCTCTGAAAAATCATTGTTTTCCTCACCACTTTCACCTGTGCTTTCTTCCTTGGTGAGATTCTCTCTTCTTTCAGCACTCTTTCTCTCTTCTCTACTTTCTGAATCTTCTTCACTCTCCTCTACACTTACCTCCTCTTTCTCATCTTCCAAAATATAATTTTGGGCTTTTTTCTTGCCATTCTCCTCTCCACTGACAAAGCACTCTCTCTCGTCCTCACTATCATCTTCATCCCCACTTGTTTCCTCTTCCTCTTCACACAGCTCAATCTCTTCTTTGTCTTCATCGTTGCTCTTTTTTCTTATTTCCCTTTCTTCACTCACTTTTTCTACTTCTTCACTTTCATCTCCCTCCTCTTCACTCTCCCACTTTTCTTTTTTTGTTCTTGTTTTCTCTATGCTTTTATCCTTTTCATCTCTATATATGAAACATTCTCTCTTTTCCTCACTTTCATCTTCATCTACTCCAGGATTTGTCTCAGCCTGCACATATTTGTCCCATTCCAGCTCATTCCCTTTCTTTTTGCCACCTGCCTTTACAAACCCTTCTTTCACATCCTGACTGTCTGTTTCAGGCATTCTCTCAATCTTTTTGTTGTCTTTCTTAACATTATCCCTGTTTTCCCCATCACTCTCCTGATCGGTCCAAAAGGAGGAGGACAGGGATCCATCATCGTCCTCGTTTTCATTTTCCAAATGGCTGTCAAAAGCTTTATACATCCTGAGGTGGACAGACAGATCTCCCTTTCAACCACCAGTAAATGAACTTAGCTTCTGAGCCAAGCAGATGGCTGAGAGGGAGGGGGAATGTAACTAAGAAGATTACTGTTAAGAACTTAGATGTGTTTACAAAGCCAATGGCACCACCTGGTGTGTGGGAGGTTTTATTTCATGGAAAGAGAAAGCAGGTATATTAAACAAAACCACAAGTCTTACCAGAGTCTTCACTGTGTGTAGACTCATCACAGACATGAGACTGCCCTTGATGCTTCCTGAATGAAAAAAGAATGACTTTTAATGCACATGTGTCCTTATAATGGTGTTGTTTTTTTTTTACTTTGAGACAAACATGTAATCATCTATCAGAAAAAGATATTCATTTATGAATCCTTACCTTAGCACTTTCCTTTTAATCACAGGCTTTGAATGAGCCCGATTGTCTCTGTCAGGACTTGTCGTTTCACTAGTATCCAAAACGGAGTGAAAGATTTCAGAGGGCCTTTCCTCAGTCTCCAGCCTGTTGGGTGCTGTTGAGGGCCGGGCGGGTCTGTGAGCTACCGAGTGCCGCAGATACGAATCATAGTAGTTATTCATACCAGATTCTCTATAATCGTCCTCATTAAATGTGGAGGTGAAAATCTAGAAATGGAAAAGACAAAAAATATATTTTTTTAACAGTCAGAAGTGTTAAAAAGATGCTCCATGATTTGAAGGTCCTTAAAAACTTACCTCTCTCTGTTGCCCTGCTGAGCTGGTGTCAGAAAAAACATAGTTATGGTTGGTCCCAAGCTGAACTGAGAGAAAAATCACAAGAAAGAGTTGGTCATGTTTGTTCACAAATCCTTGACTATTACATGAACATGCACATCATAAAGCAGAAGTGACCGCTCACCTTTTTCTTTAAACAGCGCAGGCGGACTTTTGCTTGAGCTGCTGTGAGATGTTGGGGAAGTCCACTCACTGGAGTTGTGACTTTTTGACTTTTCATGACGAATCAGCTGATCTAGATCTGGTGGAGATTCATAACATTACACCATTACCTCAACGTAAGCTTAGATAAGACGTAAAAATAATTAAAATGGAAATAAATGCCTTGTCATGAAACAAATCCCACCTCGCTTGAATTCCTGCAGTCTTTGTTTGGGAATACTACTGTATCCAAGAGCAGCCAATTGCTGTTGGATCTCCTCCTCTGAAAAGTCTAGATAATCCATTTCTGGACAGACAGACAGACCCACATGTCAGATATTAATCAAATACAGCTTCTGTCCTCAAGAGAAAACATCTTTATGCGGAATGTAAACAACACCCAAACGAAAAACACACTGTAGAGACCTCTTTATTTTAACTCGTTCATAGTGTTAAAATAAGAGGGTTGCTGTTGAAACCTATATAAAAGAAACAACACTCATAAACTTTAACGTATAACAGTACGTCTGTTTTACTCACCTTTAATTCGCTACGATTTGACAGTTGTTGTCTTCAGTGCCAGGACAACGGCGGCGGTTTCGTGTTCAAAATAAAAAAAGGAGGCCGAGTAAGAAAGCGCGTCCGTGAGAAGTTATAGCGCCCTCTGATGTATGGGAGACCGTCCGATTTATTTCATTTTACAAAGGATTTTGAAATATTTTACCCGAGCTGACGTTTCATACCCTTTAGCGAGGTTTCAAAATAGGACAAATGTGACAATTATTTACAGCAACATTATCTTTGTCGTGCTTTGACATATTGCATGAGCTTATATTTCAACCTGTCTTTTGCTATTGAGGCACCTCATTTCATACCCTGTTAAAGTTTCCACGTTTTGTAATGTTAACAATATCGTTCTGTATCTAAATCTGCTCCTACGTGTAGACTGTTTACCAGAGATTCTTTTCAAATATATAACAATCTCCGCGGCTCTAACAAAGGAGAGAGCGTAACGGTCTACTAGCGTGTTACGACAGTAAGTCACCGTTTGCGGATACCATACAAATGAATGGGGAGCGCCGTAAACTGACACCCAACTTTCGCAAAATTGTCCGCGTCTTCTATTATAAAACAGCAATTTTATTGTAGTAAAACTCCAAACGTAGTTAATTAAAAAATGGGTTTTAAGTGTAAAACATGTTGAAGATTAGCGGACAGGCGGTCTATTCATTAAGTGATTAGCTGTTTCCTCACAAAAGCAGATTATTCACCACACTGAAGCATTTCCTTAATAGACATCCATTAAAAAAACGACCTTTTGTCTCCTCGCCTATGTACCGCCGCGTTATGCTATTCTATGCTTCACTTTGTAGAAGGCTTCTGCTGTTTACAAGAGGTACCCACAGCAGGTACCACACTGGAGTTTGAGACACGCCCACTTTACGCCAATCTTTAAACTCTCATCCAATCACCTTCAAGTTTCCATCACGGCTCATGAATAAACATTTTTTTTTTTTTATACTACACGGAGTGAGTGTTAGATGGGGCGAAGGTTTAGTTGGGGAATACACTTGAACCCCAACAAATCTTCTAAAAAGGACTTTTTTGCCCCAAGTCATCAGGGTGACTATGGCGCGCGCCGGGACTCTTCGCGCGTCTCTGCTGGTCATTTTACTGCAGATAGTTCTGATCAGCTCTGCACAGGTAGGATACAAAGAATGGTTCTTTTGCAATAGAGATGGGCTGTTTGTTTTAGGTTACGTGTTGAGGTACTGTATGATTCTTAAATATAAATTAATAGAGACAGACGATATATAGAGAAAAAAGAATGTGGGATTTGCTGTAATATTAAAGCTGTGAGTAACGTTTTTTAAAAATGCACTAGTTTTTCCTACATAGTTATGTTTCTTTTCAATTATTGAATGTGAGCTCCTTCTTTAGTAAGTGATGCTATACTGGTTTCTGAATCCATTTCTTGACGTGGAAGGTATTTGCAGTTAGTTGGTCCAGGTGTGCACATCTGTTATCACTTTCCCAGGATCAGAGGAGGGCCATTGTGATCCCTCTAACCAGAGCATCAGGCTCACCTACAATGACTTCTTTGTTCTGAGAACTCTGCCCTCTAAACCATTTAGATTTCAGAGTACATTTGAATCAAAAGAAAACTTGAATCTTTTTGTGTGTTGTTTTAGAGGGGGCCACCTGGTCCAAGAGGGCCACCTGGACCTCCAGGGGTTCCTGGATTTTCTGGCGTTGACGGCATTGATGTAAGCTCTATTCCTGTCATTTTAATAGACCCCAAAGACAAGCATCAGAATTCTGTCCTCCTATTATACACAAGGTTCCCTTACGAATGTAGCCTTGAATATCATCTTATATATTAGTTATTCAGTTAGTATGTTGTATGATTTCAGGGTGAGAGGGGACCTGGCCCTGGCCCTGATGGCCCCCCAGTAAGTATTCCTCTTTTTCAAGACAAAACTAAAGTTCTGCATTCCAGTACACATCTGTAATGATTATACTATAATGATGTGCTTCATTGGCAGGGCCCTGATGGAGAAAATGGCAGGAATGGATTAAATGGCCTTCCAGGAAACCCAGGAGCGGACGTGAGTCTTGATCTTTATTTTTTGTTAAGGTCTGGAAAGTGAGATAAAATCAGCTTTTCTTTTCTAAGTAACACTTGCAGCATCAGAGACTGTGAGTGTAGTTTGCATTGGAGGGGTCTGAGTGAAAAAAGGTGAAAAAAAGCTCCTGGATGGAAAACAGAGGGAGACCCATATAGGCTTCCTGAAGGAGACAGAGGCCTTTTTGTGTAAGTACGCAGCCACAGGAGCTAAACTCTGTGCTGATGGACCTGTGCATTAAACTGAGGACCTTTGTGGCTCCTCTTTGCTGGTGTTGACTGCTACAATAGAAAGTATGGTTTTAAGCTGTTATTTTAGCATTAAGTTGTAAAAAAAAAACAAAAAAAACAACAACTCTTAATTACACAAAATGAACAAAATATAAAGTAAAGATAAGTGTGTAGTATCAACAGTGTTTTGTTAGTGGCTCTCGATTTTGAGAGGTGTTTCCTGTTCCCTGTAATGAAGAGTTAAACGTTGGCATCTGCAGTGGTCTGCCGTACATGTACTGTATTAGAGGAAATGTGGGCGGGGTCTGTTACTTTATTCTATTGAGAGTGTGTGTGTGTGTGTGTGTGTGTGTGTGTGTGTGCGGGGTGGGGTGGGGGGTGTTGGGGTCATTTCTTATGGGTTTAACTGTGGTCGTGTGAGTGAGTACTATACCCAATATTTTATAAACAATGAGTGAAGCTCATGTTCATTGATGACTGTGTCTTTCTAAGGGTTTGACTGGGCCACGTGGTGAACCGGGCCCTGCTGGCCCTACTGGACAGAAAGTAAGTTTTCACCTAGTTGTAAAAGTTTGCATTTTAAAAGGCTAGGCCTTTTTTGTTAGAATGGCTAAATGTTATGATTGATGTTTTACTTGAATAAGTTAAATAGTAAATATTTACATTTAATTCAAAAGATACTAACTATAGTTTGGTGTTTATTGTTTATTAGGGTGAACCTGGTGAGCCAGGTCCAAGGGGAGCTCCTGTAAGTAAATGATTCAAACATTTTCCACACAAAGGTGGCAGAATCTTACATGTCTTAAGTCATATATCTCTTGAAATTAAATGTTAGTGTGCATTCCTGGGTAGTAACAGATTACATGTATTCAGAATTGCGTAATAAGATTTCAAAAATCAAGTACTTGTAATGAGATTAAATTACATTTTTAAATACTTATCAGATTACAGTTACTTTTATGGATTACATGATTACATATTAATCAGGCAAAGGTATTAAATTGTTCATCATTTATTTATCCCTGTAGGTCTTCTTTTTAAATAATTTAACATTTTAATTCTAAATTGCACACACAGAACACAGATTAATTAGTTTTATTTTCGTGAATTGCTTTTGTACTCGGCTTCAAAAATGTTTTTGACTGCACTTTTGCTTTTGTGACAACTTTTTAGAATTGTTTTTTTTTAATTTTTTTTTTTATTTGATTTTTTATGTTGATTCACAAATATAACTGGTCTGGGGTGCATTTCCCATACAATGATGTAACTGCTTAACCACCATAGTACGATGCATCCTTGAAGATATTAACTAGCTAGTCACAGCTGTTTCCAGAAACCGTAATAATTACAACGCACATCCATTGTTCGAACCACTGTCGTTAATGAGCAGTTGTTAATGAGGTTACGCATAGAGTGGAGTAATAACTTCCATGAATATGAAATTATATAAGATTATTTACATTTACAAGCCGTTTAATTCAAGAAAGCTGCTGAAGACTGGAAAGGTGCATGCACTTTGTAGATACATATACTGCAATAAATGGGTTTCCCTCTACATCAAACTTTGGAGTTCCCCTGACGCACTTGAGGACATACGCACATGCGCCCTCTTCAAAAATATATAAATGCCACTTATGATTTAACAGAAACACACAAAAATGTGTTCTCTGACAGAAACCTTGTGTGTTGAAGTGCTTTCTCTTAACAGCCTTTAATCTCTTAAACATTCGCATCTACGTGACGTTTCAGAATGCCGCTTTCTGCAAAACCCCGGAATAAGCCATTTTCTTACATGCATGTAAACGTGGTCCAAGTGTTGACAGAATGAAAGATATATATGGAATAAAAGATACAGAAGCCTCAGCAAGTTAAATTATGTCCTAACAGCAAACTAACAAGGAACTATGCTTCTAACCACAGGTAAAGAGCTGTACAACTTTGTGATGCAAATGTTCGTTGGAATTACGGTTTCGGGAAACACCAAATCGTTGAACTGTGTTGCTAACAATGAAACTTGCGAACATAGTTAGCTTACAATGCTTTTGGGAAACGCATCCCTGATCTGTTATAACACACGGAAGGTTTTTGAAATGCCAAAATTGCGGGAGCAAGAACATTTTAAAGGAATGTTCAGGTTTCAATATTAATTAAGCTCAGTCGAAAGCATTTGTGGCATAATGTTGATTACCACAAAAATTAATTTAGACTTTTCTTTAAAAAAAGCAAAAATCAAGGTTTCAGTGAGGCACTTACAATGGAAGTGAATGGGGGCCAATTTTTTACATTAAAATACTTGTTTTTTCAAAAGTATAACCACAAGACATAAAGGATATGAGTGTAAACATGATTTTAATTTGATAAAATCACGTACAAACCTTTTCTGTGTAACGTTATAGCCAATTTTACAACTTCGTTTCCATGACGATGTAACGTTAACAAACCCTAAATCCCTAAAATGACTGTAAAAATTACAATTTAACCAACTTTGCATCTCAAATAATACATGAGTTTTAACAGAAGAATTAATGTGAGTGCTTTCATAAAATTATAAGCTTCACATTTCTGTCTTTAAACCCTCCAAAAATTGGCCACGTTCATTTTCATTGTCCCATTCACTTCCATTGTTAGTGCCTCACTGTAACCTCAGTTTTTGATTTTGTTTTTTTATAGAAAATGAGGAACGAGTCAAAATGAATTTGTGGTTATCAACATTATGCCACAAATGCTGTCGATTTAGCTTGCATTGAACCCAGAACATTCCTTTAAGTGCCTTTTTTAATTCCCTCAGAAACCGACAAATGGCAGGTAAAACACGCACACACAAAAAAATGATCCATTAAGTAAGTTGTCTTTAGTGCATTTAAGCAGTATTGTCAAAATGGTACAAGTTTATTCTACTTAAATGCATGTGACATAAAATAAACAAGAATTATATCAGAAGTAATCAAAGTAATTGAAAAACAATCAGATTAGATTACTTTAAAATGTAATCCAAAAGATTACATTACTAACTACATTTTTGCAATTTGTAATCAGTACCAGATTACAATTCAAAAGTAATCTACCCAGCACTGATAGTGTGTTACTATATGAGCTATTTCAAACAATCTGGCAATCTTTTTTTAAATCATCAGGGGCCTGGTGTATAAACGTTGCGAACGCGCAAAATGGGCATTGAAATGTGTGTACACAATTTCCCATGAACATATCGTGATTTATAAAAAATAAACTTGGCTTAAATATGTGTGCACCATCCGGACACTCTTGACTGTGCGTACGCACTCTTTTACTGGTGTGTATAAATTGGTGACTCCAGCTGGACAAATAATGAACTCAACAGACTGATTATAAACTCTGATTTTCATTTAATTCACCACATTTAGAATAAAAAAAGTATGTAGTTAAGCATTGAATCAGAAGTAATCGTTATCAAGCCTATAGTAGGCTAAATTAATTTTATGTAACTAATTGAACAGGCATTTAAATATAAGCTGTAAAAGGGAAATATTGGTTTGGGATGCGCTGCGTTTGGATGAATTTCCCATGTCATCATAGAGAAGGAACATACAGTAACTAAAAATGACAGCGAAGATTTCTTAGTTTGAGATATTTTCTGTTCCCAATGGATATTACAGAAATCATGTACTGAGATAAGAACAGCATTTGAATAAAGATTATCTGTGATGCGCACCTGATTCTGACTGACGTGAAATGGCTCGGTAAAACAGACAGCAGTGCCAGTATAAGCCACATTCACTAGTCGAACGGACCATTGGAGAGACATGTCTCATGAGAAACAGTATTGTACAGCTGCAAACAAGTTCAGCAATGCACATAAAATGTGTTCTAGTCTAATAAAAACACAATGAAAAGTACATTTGCCATTCAGCTGGTTTAAAAAAATAAATAAAATACCAGTCGAATATAAAATCTTAGTAATTCGATGGTATCAGACAATGCTGCACAAAGAATTTTAATAATTTTTGTTTCAGGTATTAAATATTTAACTTCTCAATAAAACACCCTTAAAATGATTTAAAAGTTTTTCTGAGAAGCAAACAGTTCTGGCGTACGGACAGTTTTATAAATCTGAAATGTTTTGTGCGTACGCAAAATCTGACTTTTTTCATGTGTGCATCCATTCATTTGTTATCATGCATAGATGCATCTTCAACAATGACCTCCTTATTGTGTTCTGAGCTGATGCAAGCAGAAGGTCATTAAGTCAAGTTCAGGCCTTTGACCTTCTAGCTCATACAGTGATGTTCTAAACTAAAACAAGGCTGTATTGGACCATGAGTTCACATACATCTTATTTACTAATAAGTAAAAAAAATGTCATGCAGATCACATGAATTTATGATCACATGGATTTGTTTGAATGTCTTTCATTGCAAATCTGTTATCCTGTTCACAGGGTGTCGGAGAGGATGGTGAAGCTGTGAGTGCCTAATCTTTTATTAATTTATTAGTTTTGTTTTAATTAGTTTTAATGTCATTTTTTTAAAATGGGGGGAATTTGTTGACACTTTAAGGGCTTGTTGTTTGTTTACTTTGAAGGGTGCTGATGGGGAAGATGGATTACCTGGAGAGCTGGGCAAAGTTGGACCTCCGGTATGTAGTGTTATTCCATTACTCACCTTAATCAGTTAGACTTGGAAAAAAGATCAATGCTGTTGCACTGATATTATTTTAAGTTTGAGTGTCTCTGGTTCTGCTGTAAAGGGAAGTCGGGGATTAAGAGGTCCCGTTGGTGCTCAAGGACTGCCAGGGCCAAGAGTAAGTATTAACGATTAGATCTTTATGATAATTAAATACTGGATTTATAAAATGGCTCCAAACATTATTGTTCAACCATATTCCTTATATCCATAGGGCCCTCCTGGAGTCTGGGATGGTAAGGAGCTGGTAAGAATCCAAGTCTTAAGTCTGGTTACCCTTTCACTAAATCTGTTGTCATACATTTTTGTTCAAGTATTTGCTCTTCAGATAACACAGACTCAGCAATTCCCCATTAACAGATAATTATGGGTAGCTGACATGAAATACTTTAGGAAAGTAACATATCCTGCGGTGTGACATGCTATACTCTTATACTTTTATAATGCATGCAGTTTTATGGTCATATTAATTCAGAGATAATTTGCAAAATATTTGTACTGGTCACCACAGGACCATTTAAAATGAATTACTGAAGGCATAAAGGTGATTTAATATGGTGTCCTGTCATGACACCTTAAATATACTGTACACTTACCCTTACACAACAATATCAATTGTAACCTAATATCTTGATTTTGATAAAAAAAAGTTGTTATTCGTCAACTGCCTGTATTTTTGTAGTACTGTTTGGGTTTAAGATGAGTTGATTCAGCATTTTGTTTGCCTTATTCCTTTCACATTTCACTCTTGTATTTGTTTGGAAATTCTGGGCTACTGTAATAGGCTGGATTTTAAAAGTGGCTTATTTATTATGTGTCAAGGTTTCTACTAATTGATCCGTCTTTTTTGTTTCTCAGTGTCCAAATGCCTGTACTTCTGGTTTGACTGGTTACACTGGTCTTCCAGGCATGAAGGTGAGTTTTTATATAATATATAGGTATTTTCCTTTTATTTCAATTAATACATGCTTCCGGCCATTAAACATGGATGTTCAAGTGGGTGTCATTCAGACTAATTCATTCTGTGTTTTTGTTCATGTTCAGGGTCACAAAGGTGGCAAAGGTGAATCAGGTGAACCAGGAAGGCAAGGACATAAGGTGACAGTTATATAAGTCAGGTTTAGTGTAATTTTTTTGTTCTTCTCTCAGTCACATATATAGAAGTGAAAATGTAAATAGTGTGGAAATGACCTTTATTAAATGGTGGCTCATACATTTGAATAATTAGATACAGTTATTATTAGATAATTTCATTTTTTAAGGTTCCCATGGTTATGGAAAAGCTGGAAATACAAATTAATTTAACTTTTAAAAGTAATGGAAAAGAAATTCCCATATTGAATATACAGTATTTTTTCATCACTATGTCCCTAAAAATTGCTCTTTTTCAGGGCAGTCTCTAAAATGATCCAAAAACATGAAAATTCATCAAACGAGTGGAACACCTAATTATTTAATCTAACATACTATATTAACACTGAAAGACCCTATTAAATTGTTTGATGAGTGCAGTTTTCTTTACTATCGAAGCAGGAATTTGTGGTGGGAGGTATTGAAGGACTTATCCCTTGTTTTTTAAGGGTCAGAACACCCCCTGTTTCAACACAGTTGAGCTCTCACCACATTTTTAAAAGATACACTCAAACTGGGCGTGATCAGCAGTGGAGTGAGGGGAGAAGGGGGAGTGAACCCAACAACTGTCTGATCCAGTCACTCTGCTTTATTTTAATAATGCAGATAACAGGGGGACCTCGGTAGCTTAGCGAGTAAAGACGCTGACTACTACCCCTGGAGTTTGCGAGTTCAAATCCCAGGGCTTGCTGAGTGACTCCAGCCAGGTCTCCTAAGCAACCAAATTGGCCCGGTTGCTATGGGGTAACCTCCTTGTGATCGCTATAATGTGGTTCGTTCTCAGTGGGGCGCGTGGTGAGTTGAGCACGGATGCCGGGGTGGATGGCGTGAAGCCTCCACACGCACTATGTCTCCATGGCAACGCGCTCAACAAGCCACGTGATAAGATGAGTGGGTTGACAATCTCAGATGAGGAGGCAACTGGGATTCATCCTCCGCCACCCGGACTGAGGCGAATCACTACGTGACTAAATTTGGAATGGTAAGGGAATTGGCCATTCCAAATTGGGAAAAAAGAAAAAAAAAGCCACGTGATAAGATGCACGAGTTGACGGTCTCAGACGTGGAGGCAACTGAGATTCGTCCTCCGCCACCCGGATTGAGGTACTGGGCATTCCAAAAAAATAAAAATAAATTAATGCAATTAACAGCATCAAAGAATCTCCCAATTGCCCGTAACAGAATGCACAAATAAATTATACACTATTTTGTAAGATCACAGTACATTACTCACAATGGTAATTTATATCTGTAATTTAATACACAAATAAATGCCAAGCCTGTATTGAAAGCCTGTATTCATGTTTTTTACACTTTAATAACTTTTGAGACTTATTCCTAGACAATGATTTACAAATATAAGTGCTTAGATCGGTTAACACACTTACATTAGGGATGGATGGATAGTGTTTGTGTCTGGGACAATCAATGTAAACCGCGTCTCAAACGAGTCCTAGTCAGAGACGGTCCACCACACCGCATATCTCAAAACACTCACGTTAATAAATGCGTGCTGCGCGAACATTTAAAAGGTGTTGCCTTTGACTGAAAGCCTGTCCTGTCCCTCTGTCAGCAGCGCAGGGTGGGGGGGACTCGCGTCACAGTACTATCAACTCTCTCAACTGACTGAGGCGCTTGAGAGTTTGAAGCGCATGGGGTAAAGGCCATGCCTTCTCATGAATAATATTGAGAACACCCGTGATGTAGAGGCTCTGAAATTCAATGGAAAGCTAAACCCTGTACGTCACGACCTGTGACGTTGACTCGATGTTCATTTCAAACCTGAAAGACGAAAATATTCCGAAAAATCCCTAAATTAAACCTTTTACTCTTGAATTTAAAAATAACTAATGTTAACATTCTCTTCCCTTGTGTGCAAGACATATACACCTGTTAACATCTCAAAAAATGTGTTGTAGTCATGGCCCTTTAAATAGCTGATAGCCTTTAGTTCACATAATAACTGTTAGCTATGATTTGCCACTTGCTTTTGCTAGTCAGAAACTGGTGGTATTAGGGGGAGGAGCATTCTCATTATAGAGAGCATTTCATTTGAATCAGTAATTTTTTTATTTTTTGGAAATGTCTGTAAGTGCAAGATGAGTCATCAATATCTTGGTCTATTTTCTGAAAGATAAAGATTGTACATTTTAAATGCTTATATCTGCTTAAAGTTAGTTTTAGGAGTACACTATCATATAGATCCTTCAAAGCTAATAATGAATTAAAATCTACAGAACTCCAAATTTAATTTCATGGGGTCTTCATTCTTTGAACAGTCAGCATGTTAACTGTTTTTATTGATTACTGGAAAACAAGTAACTAAAGAGCTAAGATCATGACTGGGTGTGTAACTGAGTTGCTATTTTTTTACAGGGTGAAGAAGGAGACCAGGGAGCACCTGGAGAGCCAGGAGCACAAGGAACACCTGTAAAAACAAACATTATTTATCTAATATTCTTTGCTTGTGTCAAATGTTAATAATATATCCTTTCCACTCAATTGTTCCTATTCAGTCACTCTACATCTCTTTGTGTGTTTGTTTTGCAACTCTAGGGTCCACAGGGTCTCAGAGGAATCACAGGGATAATGGGCCCTAAAGGGGACAGGGTAAGGGTCAAAAGGTCTTCATAAGTAAAGAAAAAAATGACTTTTCATGAAATTACTAAGTGATTTTTCTCTAATAGGGACTTCGTGGGAATGTTGGCGATTTGGGTCCTCAGGGCATACAGGGTGCTCCTGTAAGTGTCACAATCAGTATTATATAATGTCACCTGAGTCAACAAGTCACTTCAAAGTGTTGACCTTTGACCTCAGTTATAGTTTCTATTTATAACTGCCACTAGCTGGACCTGAAACCATACTTGTATTCTCTACATTAATTTACCAAATTTCTAACATATTATCCTAAGTTCTAACTCTATAATGAAGATCAAGTGCACAATTATGAATGATTAATTCAGAACCCTTTTGCATTTTTTTGCTTAGCGTGTACTTTCTAAAAGCCATATTGTTCATCAGAATGTCTAGGCAACCTGTTGCATGATCACATACTAAATGGAGTGATCACCCACCAAAAATTTCCTGGAACATGTATCATATTTTGATTTGTTCTATTTTCCATACTCTATTTAAAGCTTCACCTGTCTAGATCCGTTTTAACTGACCACTACTTATTTCACACTTTAATTCTAAGGAATTTTGGCATGTCTTTTTATTTTAAAGATTGCTTTTACAGGCCTTGTGTTTTACAAACTGATTATTGCTTATGAAGCTGTTGCTTGATGATATTAGATGGAATAAAACCTAATGATTTATATTTTATTTAATTTTTAAGGGTGATCATGGTCAAAGAGGAAAAGTAGGTGAGGCCGGACCAAAAGGAGCTCAGGTGAGTCAGCAACTAAACTAACAAATAAATATATCAAAATAACAAAACAAATTGGGCAACACATACTAAGTGTTGGTTAAGTTACGTAAAAATAGTAATTCAAATTACAATACAAATTACTAATTATTTATCTAAAATTGTAATCAGATCACATTACTAATTACTTTTAAGTTACTTTCTAAAACACTTTCTAAAACACTCTTGTTCATTGTTACACAGAAGTCATACTCAGCACCTCAGATTTCTCATTCACAATGACTTGTTACGGGGCCATAAATGAATGTATTCTACATAAATAATATATTAGAAATAAGCATAACCCTATGATGTACTTTAATAGTAATTAAAGTAATTGAATGTAACTGTAATCTGATTTCAAGAATATATAATGAAATTAATTACATTGCTTTTTTGACTAAAGAGTAATTAGATTACAGTAACTAATTACTTTGTAATTGGATTGCACCCAACACTGCACATACTGTATACAATATATTTATATCAGCTGCATAAGAAGACAAACTGTAATATTACAGTGAAAAATCATGAACCATGATTTTAAAAAAAGTTCTTCAATTGGGCTTATCTTGCAACATATTTTTGACTTGTTATGCTAAGAAGTTCTAATCTACGATGGTGTTTTGGTGCCACGAAAAAAATCGAACATTTCGAGAATAAAGTCGTAGTATTTTGAGGATAAAGTAACAATTTCGAGAATAAAGTCGTAGCATTATGAGATGAGATTAAAGTTGTAATATTTTGAGAATAAAGTCAAAATTATGAGTATAAAGTCGTCATATTTTGAGAAAAAAGTCAATTACGAGAATAAAGTCGTAATATTTCGAGAATAAAGTCATTGCATTATGAGAGCTCCGTTCATGAATGAGGTGTGCATTAGTACAGTAGTTAGTACACCTGTGGGTGCCTGTCAAGTGAGGCACGAGTTACAGGCTTGCTCTCAAGTTAGCGAAATATAATTTGAACTGCTTTGAATTATATAGGTCCATTTCAAGACATTGTGCAGATTTAACAGTTGCGCAACTTTTGCACATTATTTCAGTGCAAAAACCTGCAACCTGCATCTATCACCAGCCACAATCTATTTTAGCAGGCGCAATCAGCACTGAAATTGCTTCATTCACAAAAAATGCCTGCCGCAATTTAGATCGCGCTATTACCGCAAATTAAAATAGGCGGTAAAATGAATTTTATTTAAAAGAGATGTTTGAGAACATTTTCAAGTCCTCAGCAGTAATTCATCAAACACTGATCAAATTGTGGAGAAGACCGTTATAGCTTGGCATATAGCCTATCCAGATGTGCTGTGTAGTCAAGCACACTTTTTCTGCATGTTTAAGAGATGATTTAGGTGGACATGTACAGTCCAGACAGGGTCAAATTTGGTGGTCTGCAGCGTGCTAATAAATAACACATTTACCGGGCACAGTTTATTCATAGTGAATGTGGTAACACCTCAGTTACAGTATTGTTTTGAGAGCAAAAACCAACAAAAAAGCAGACCATGTCTGGGTTTCCAAATGACGTTGCAACTTAAGCGTTTCAGATTATCTTAACTAACGTCGCTTGTTATTTTAAGATGGAGTAACGGCTGTTTCCCAAACCAGGACGCAGATCGCTCATTAAAGTATATTTAAGTGTTATGGGAGCTGTCCGGTCAGACTGGCAATTATGTCCAGGAGTTTATCTTCTAAAAATAATGTGGATATACTGACAAACATGGAAGTTGTTTGTAACCTTGCCAAAGTGGCGAAATGCATTAACTATTACAGAATTTAATTATAGAAATAATAATGGTTTTAGTAAGACGGGGTTTCAAATAGTTCTCAACTTCATAAAGATTAATGAAAGTGACACAAAAAATGCATGTAACATGAATGCGCGTGATGTGGGCTCTCACGTAGGCTAATGTTTTGTTTCTTTGGACGGAACCTGAATAAATGCACAAAGAACAGGATAAAAATGATGGACATCAGTACTGAACTATCAACCTATGTAAATATGAATAGATCATCTGGTTACAGGTCTAGGCACTGCACAATTTTAACTTCCCCTGAATAAATTAAATACCTGCAAAAAAAAAATATGTGTGCTTGACTACACAGCGCATCTTGATATATGCCAAGCTATAACGCTCTCCATCATTAGTGTTTGATGAATTACTGCTGATATGATGGATTGAAAATGTTCACAAACATCTCTTTTAAATAAAATAAACTTTTACTACTTTTTTAATACTTTTATTTGTGGTAACAGAGCGATTTAAATTGCGGCAGGCAATTTTTGTGAATGAAGCGCAGTCTAAAATGAGCCTAATTTACATAGGAGGCGTGTTTGCACCTTGTTTGATGTTACTTTCCTCATGATTTATTCTTATAATTTTGACTTGATTCTCAAAATATTACTACTTCATTCTCAATGTTAGATTTTTTTTTTTTTATATGTGGCACTAAAACGCCGTCGTACTAATCCCCTTTTGAGTTACTATATTAATACCATTCCATGTTGGTTGCTCCTCTGTTTAGGGAGCACTGGGCTTTCAGGGACTTATGGGTTTACCTGGACTGAAAGGAGAGACTGTAAGTTAACTATTTCTGAAGTTAATTCATGGTATACAACATTGTGTTATCCTTAAAAGCCTTATTATACAATTTTTGTGGTCTAGGGTTTGCCTGGGGTGGATGGTCGTGATGGTATTCCAGGACTTCCTGGAGTGAAGGTAATGAGCAAAATTGAACTAATTATTCAGGATGATATGCGGTACTGCTTTTTCTTTCTTTAGTAGAGAGATTTTTATCAGCATATGTCTGTTGCTGTTTTAGGGTCTTCCCGGGAAAGTTGGCTCACCTGGAGAGGCTGGACTTCAGGGATTCCCAGTGCGTATTACATTTGACCTATGTTGTAAAGTTACAGTTATTTAACAGTGATACCTGCTTCTAAGATTAGAAATGGCATGTATTATTGTTTTTTTGTAAAATCAGCAAATACTGAAGATTGATATTTTTCTTTTCCAGGGTTTACCAGGTATTCCAGGAGCAAAGGGCCACATGGGTGAAAAAGTAGGTAATTCAAGTGCAAATTAAATTATATTGAGTAATGGTATATCTTTGTCAAGGTTTTGCTGCTACAGTTTTGATTGGTTTTACCAAGCTAGATCCCTACTAAAGGAATGTTTTGGTCATAATCAGACATGTTAGCTCATTATTAATACATTAGCACTCTTATGGAAGTAGATGTAGTTTATCTACTGAAGGTTAACCTGCCTTACTTCTATTTTAGGGAAATTCTGGTGATCCTGGCATGGCAGGTCTGATTGGAAATAATGGAAAAACAGTGAGTCCCTTTGTTTATCACAACCAACATGCCCGTGTGGATGGATTGTACATACTGTGTTAATTGTATGATTAATAATTTGATATGCTGATTGACAGATTTTCTGATGTTTTGATTTCAGGGTGAACGTGGTGACCAGGGAGAGGTTGGACAAGTCGGACCAAGAGGTGGGCCAGTGAGTATATTTCTTTACACAGTATATAGTGTCATACACAGAAATGTGTCACTCCAATAATTTTCTGCTTTCTTTCTCTTTCTCTCTGTTTCTCTAGGGAGAGAGAGGAGAAAGAGGCCCTGATGGGCCTGCAGGCTTGCCAGGTGTAAGGGTGAGTTATCAGGTGTCACAATATCTCAAAACCTCCATTATATCACCATTATCAAGATTCTATGATAAAGGCATATAATAAAAGATGTGGTAGGACACTTTCAGAAACTCTTCAGGAAACAACATCACTATGAAGTAATGAAGCTTAATGGGCACAGACACTGAGGGGGGAATTTACTAAGAATGATTTGTGCCCGGTAAAAGTGGAGCGTTTATTTGCATGCACTGGTGTAGCGGCACAAACGCACCCACAAAATGTATGCCCAACACAATATGCATGCCGCATTTCTGATCTTGCGAGTCGGTTCTGAGCGCTATTTAGCAGAGGATGCAGCAGACCACCACAATTTGGCACGCTCTGATGGGACTGTACAGCATCACCACACTACTGTGATCCAGACACCTGAATTAACTCATTAACATGCAAAAGTATGCTTGACTACACTGCACATCTGGATATACACTCACTGAGCACTTTATTAGGAACACCTGTACACCTAGTTATTCATGCTATTATCTAATCAACCAATCGTGTGGCAGCAGCGCAGTGCATAAAATCATGCAGATACGGGTCAAGAGATTCAGTTAATGTTCACATCAACCATCAGAATGGGGAAAATTTTTTATCTCAGTGATTTCAACCGTGGCATGATTGTTGGTGCCAAACAGGCTGAGTATTTCTGTAACTGCTGATCTCCTGGGATTTTCACGCACAATAGCCTCTAATTTACTCAGAATTGTGCCAAAAACAAAAAAACATCCAATGAGCGGCGGTTCTGCAGACTGAAACGCCTTGTTGATGAGAGAGAGGTCAACATAGACTGGCCAGACTGGTTCCAGCTGACAGAAAGGCTACGGTAACTCAGATAACCACTCTGTACAATTGTAGTGAGCAGAATAGCATCTCAGAATGAACAACATATCGAACCTTGAGGCGAATGGGCTACAGCAGCAGAAGACAACATCGGGAACTTTATTAGGACCATAGTGTTCCTAGTAAAGTGCTCAGTGAGTGTATATGCCAGGTTATAACTCTTTTCTTTGATCATTTGTTCTTTTTATTCATTATTTGATGATTACTAATGCCAAGATCAACAGAAAATGTACACAATATATGGTGGTAATAGCACAATGTTAATTTTACCGAGAAAATTGCATAGAGTTTTGTGAACAAAGCACAATCTTTGATGAGCATTAATTCACACAGAATGGATGTGCGTTTGTGTGGAAAGGAATGACAATGGCTTAAATTAAATACTCAAAATATTATATTTACTTTACTTAAATGCTTCAATTTACTGTGAGGGAACTGCAAGATAGCCAATGATATTGTGATAGAAATGGCAATGCTGAATTAAAATAAATAAATAAAAATATTTAACTTTAAAAATATATGTATGAAAGGCTCATTAAAATGTTATAGGAACAAGAAACAATAGCAATATTTTGAAATTAGACATTCAAAAATCATTTGAAAGGTAAACGTAACTTAAAATATCAGTAAATAATATAGGTCATATGGATTCAGCTGACAAAAATGGAACAAGAGATGAAGTATAGATGAAAGATGAGAAGAAGACAAAACTTCAGAGGACAACAAATGAGATGAACAAGAATGGATTCCATGAACAGAAATTCCATGGATAACATTCCCTCACCACAACCCCAAACCCACTTTCAAAATAACACTTCAAATAACAATTCACAGACTTTGAAATCACTTTGAACTTGAATTCACACTTTTACTTGAATTCCTTTTTAATCTCATTTCAACCAGAACACTACAGCAAGCTGTTATTGTGTTTATCTTGGGGCTATCCTGTGTGGTAGATCCAGTATTTAACTTTTACATGAATGTAAGTTCTAAATAAGCACTTATACATTTTAATAATTTACACATCAATAAAAGAACTGTAATCGGACATCTGCCATGACTCTGACATTGTACCACAAAACTGTCTAGATGTTCCACAACAAATTGAACACAATCAGAGACATGTTATTCTTGGTCCTAGTTCTCAGATTCATGTCCTGTAAGCTCACTCCTATGCCGAAGAGCTTAATACTGCTCCAGACTGAAACAATCTCCTTAGAAAGCTCTGGTTCGCTTTAATACAGTAAGCGGTTGGTAGGGGCATGAATAGCCTGTTGTTATTGAGGCCTAGTGGCTGGGGGTATTTTCTTTGGTAAGGGGATATTCAGAGCAGGAAAGTGGGACTGAATGAGCTCTCTGTTTGACAGAAATTCCTTAAAGCAGCCAGCGAAGGGCATCAGGCTTAATCAGAGTCCACATCCATCCACACACTTTAAGACATGCCCTGCCAGTACCGTGCTCACTGAGCTAACAGCTGTGTTTTTAGAGCAGATGTGGTTTGTAAGGCAGCTTTAAGCACAAGCCATGTAGTGTTCACTGATTTTTATTTATTTGTGTGTGTGTGTGTGTGTTTATGTATTCTACAGGGTGCTAAAGGAGATTTGGGCCTTCCTGGTCTTTCAGGGCCTGCTGGCCTACCCGGGCAGAAAGGAGACAGGGTAGGATTTAGAAAATGTAGCTTTTTCTCTCTCTCTATCTCTCTCTTTTTTTTTTTTTTTTTTGTCAACTAATAGTAATTTAGAACATGAAAGAACCTAATGTTTGTTTTTAACATCAATACATTTAAATACTGTATTTCATAATCAGTGTTGGGTGTAATCTAATTACAAAGTAATTAGTTACTGTTGTTACATCGTCATCGTCATTCTTATGTTTGCAAAGACTTTTATGTTGACATTTTCGAGGACTCTTCATTTTAAATGCTTGTAATCAGATTACAGTTACTGATTTTCAATTAATTAAATTACTTTTAAGTACATTGTATGGTTATGCTTATTTCTAATATATTATTTATGTAGAATACATGAATTATGGCCCCGTAACGATTCATTGTGAAGGAGAAATGTGAGGCGCTATAGACATAACGTTGAATCTCACATAACGGTGAGAAAGAAACAGATACGCCGAAAATAAAAGGGCTTTTTTTTTTTAGATATGAATTATGTTGAAATCATTATAATTAATTTATGACATAGCTGTTATAAGACAGTTATGTCTTTATTTTTGTATTTTAGGGCCTGGTTGGTCTCACTGGTCCAAAAGGCGAACAAGTAAGCCTGCATAAATTATTTCTGAATATATCTACAGGATATTTTATCATTTTTATAATGTATAATAATAAATGTTTTTATAATAAATACAATAAATTAGATGTGTATTATCCCACACCAATAATATAATATACCTAATATATGTTTGTTTAGGGACCACCTGGTGAAGAAGGAACACCAGGAGAGAAAGGAGATGTAGTAAGTAAAACCTTCACAAATTATGATTTTTAATTATGTTCACAGGGTTTGTTTTACTCAGCAGCAACAATATTTCTCCTCAGTTTCAAACTCAATATCCAAGTGTATTGGTTAAGGCACAGGTCATGTCCACCTTGCTGATTTAAAATTCCATGTCCACTTATTTTCTCAGGGTGATGAGGGAGAGCCAGGAGAGAAAGGATCGGTGAGTCTGATCTGATACGTGATGTTAATTTGAGTCATTTATTAAACATTTCGACTAATTTGATCACCCCCCTGCGTGGGTCAACTCATAAGTGGATCCTGATGCATCTTTTGTTGTGTTCAGACAGGAAAACCAGGAGACACAGGAAATAAAGGACCGGAGGGAGGGCGTGGCCAACCTGGACCCGAGGGCCCACCCGGAGAGCCTGGACCAAGAGGCATGCAAGGAGACAGAGGAGTACCCGGACTGCCTGGGATACAGGGACGACGAGTACGCCTTTTTTAAAAATCTCAATCTGTGCCATCCTAATTATCACAGATAATTTATCATACCTGACATAACAATTGGATTTCACATTGAGCTTATTAGTTCTGTCATGGTTCAGGTATTTGCCCTCCTAAACTCATTAACTGTTTGGCAGGCCATCAAGAATTTTACAGCAGTCTGATGGTGTCTGACATTATAATGGGATTTGTTCCACCACAATTAACCAACAATGAACAAATAAACCTACAGGAATATTATTGAAATAGTTCAAAGTCTTAATAGTGTCCACCTGACTTTTCTCCAGGGCCAAGCACCAACAAATGAGCATATTAAGCAAGTCTGCATGAGGGTCATGCAAGGTCAGTATTCCACATTGTTGTAAAGTATTAACCTTTATATTTCTTGAACTTTTTCTAGTGTTTTTGACTCAGACATTGCCTTTTCTTTTTCTTCACAGGACAGCTTGCCCAGCTGGCAGCTAGTCTGACAAGGCCTGAGTCAGGTATCGCTGGGCTGCCAGGTCCTCCTGGTCCCCCTGGTCCTCCAGGACCTGCTGGAGACAATGGCTTCCCTGGACATCCTGGTGGCAGAGGACTGCCAGGTCTCAAAGGGCCACCTGGGCTTCTAGGAAGAAAAGGGCCCAAAGGTATGTAGATGTTTCTACAGGAATAGTTCACCAAAAATGAAAATTCTGACATCATTGATTCACTTTCACGGCGTTCCATACACATGTGACTTAAGGAGACTGTTCACATTGCTCTTTTCCATACAATGAAAGCATACAGTGGAACAGGGGCTGTTAAGCTCCAATAAAGCTAAACAAAAATAAGTACTATTAAAGGGGTCATGACATACTCTTTATTTTTTTCTCTCACAATTTTATTAGAGTTCCACTGATAATGTTAGTAAAGTTTTTTTTTTAACATTTACATTGTCATTTAGCATACGCTTTTATCCCAAGTGACTTACAAATGGGACACATAGCAAGCAATTTGTCATACAAAGTTTAACAACATCTACAGTATAGGACTGCCAAATTCTCACAGTGGCTGGAGTAGTAAAGAATGATTTGTTTTATTTTTTTTTTTTTTTTTTTTTTTTACATCAAGTGTAGGTTAAGTGCAGTAGTAAGTGCAGTTAGTGTGGGTTGGTTAAGTGCTCATGGAACAGATGTATTTTCAGCTGGTGTTTTGCACCAATTTTCCACCTTGTCTCTGGCCCTCTGTCTGAAACGCTCGGTTTTGGCCTCAGCGCCTTCTTTAAATGTCAACATAAATGCCCACTGTTATGATTGGCTAACATTGTGCAGCCCTCGAATACAGCCATATTTGAAACTCAATCGGAAGATTGATCCAGCTCCGCAACATTATAAAACAAAACGTTAGGTGTGCGTTTACACACAACGCACACCTAACACATTGCATCCGAATATATGAAACTGTTCACTCAAGCATAGCAGCACCATTAACTATCAAACAGTCATGACATTTTTAAATATTCATGAATGAAACTGTTTACTCATGGTTTTGCGATGGGGTCCAAATGTGTTTTTAACTGCCCCATCCTTCAATTACTGTTCCTTTGCAAAGCTTTAATCGTATTATGACTGGTTCATAAGCAATCCAAGCTAATATGAGCCAAAAAAAAACAAAAACAAAACACACCTGCATAGTCCAAAGCAGGATGATCAAGACACGCACATACATACTGATGTTCATCTAGTGCACATATACATAAACCAACAATTAAAAATAGTGCAGATGCAGCAAAAAAACAAGATGCAGCAGCTGAATGAACAGGGTCTCCTTTTCAGAGTTGTAACTTAAAAATGCGTCTTTTAAAAGCGTTGCGAGATGCATAACAATGTTCAAAGACGTCTGTCTAGTGCATGTTTGTATACAAAAATAATTAAAAACAGTCCAGATGGGTCCCCTTTGGTGTTCAGGAATAGTTAGTAGGCCACACCAGGCCTGTCCGTCCTGCTCTCTCTGTTTCCAAACTAAGCCCCAGTGGGCAGGGCCTAGGAAGTTACGGAAGTACAGAACGAGGCGTTTTTGCAGCTTGGTTTCAATAAATGCTTTTATTCCATTGGGGATTAAGTTTTGAGTTCTGAAATGTACAGTATTTATTTATTTTTTTATAGTAGAATGATCTCTTATTTGTCAAAATATCAAGGAAAATTTGATTCCTCATGACAGGATCCATTTAAAGCTGTGCACTATATTTCAAGACTTCCAAAGCCATACAATAGCTTTGTGTGAGGAAAACACTGAAAAGTCATTATATGCTGAAAACCCTCTCTTCTGCTGTTGCTCTCAAATCTCTTTCACGCTTGCTCTTAGACTTGGCATCAGACTAAATCAGTTCATGCGTGTCTTATCACAGATCATAACACAAATGTTTGAATCAAATGTAAGAGCAAATGAGATTTGAGTAAATGATAACAGAATTTTGGGGAATTATCACCTTAACTCATTAAGTTCTCAAGATATGTCATAATTATGACATTGATATAAGGCTAATAACAGTTTGGAACTAATAAATGCCTATGCCAGCAAGTGGATGCATGTTTTTGTCTATAATGATGGTGCAAGACAAGCCCATCTGTGGCTGCTTAGTTATAAACTACCTGGCCAAAAAAAAAAAAGTTGCCGTTTGGATTTAAATAAGCTGATACTTAAGAGCCTATGGTTGGATCATTATTGCTGTGATTTAATATGTTTCAGCTGGCAACAATTATTTTAACCCTAACTGATGAAGTGTGTAGCTTCTCATTCCTTACACAACCATGTCGGAAGACGTATCCCGTGGTCGTGGAAAAGATGTTACTCTTTTTGGCCTGCATCAAGCAAAGAAAACAACTAAGGAGATTGCAGAAATCACTGGAATTGGGTTAAGAACTGTCCAACGCATTATTAAAACCTTGAAGGGTAGTGGTGAACTGCCAACTTCGCAGAAGAAATGTGGTCAGAAAAAAAGTCTTGAATGATCGTGATCGCAGATTACTAAAAGGCTTGAAGTCACATCGTAAAAAATCGGCTGTAGAACTATGTTTAATAGTGAAAGAGAAATTCCACATGCACAATGCGACAAGAACTTACAGGATTGGGACTAAACAGCTGTGTGGCCACAAGAAAGCCACTTGTTTGTGAGGTTAATAGGAAAAAATGACTTCAATTTGCTAGGGAACATAAAGATTGGACTGTGGAGCAATGGAAGAAGGTCATGTGGTCTGATGAGTCCAGATGTACCCTGTTCCAAAGCGATGTATGCATCAGGGTAAGAAGGGAAGCGCATGAAGCAATGCATCCGTCACGCATAGTGCCCATTGTGAAAGAGTGGTTCAGGGAGCATGAGGAATCATTTTCACACATGTATTGACTACCACAGAGTCCCGATCTTAACCCCACTGAAAGTCTTTGGGATACGCTGGAGAAGACTTTACTGAGTGATTCGACTCTCCCATCATCAATACAGGATCTTGGCCAAAAATGAATGAAACTCTGGACGGAAATAAATGTTGTACGTTGCACAAGGTTGTCAAAACAATGTCACGATGAATGCACGCCATAATCAAAGCTAAAGGCGGTCCAATGAAATAGTAAAGTATGCACTTTTTTTTTTTTTTTTTGGCCAGGCAGTGTATATATTTTTCCCCTTACAAATGCTTATAAATATTTTATAATATTCTTATAAAATTCTATCAAATGTTTCATCATACATAAATAGAATGATCAAATATGCTGATATTGTAAATCTGTACATGTAGCATGTTAATAAATGAATTCAAGGGGTTCCAAGTGGACTTGTTTCAGAAAATGTAAATAGAGGTCACCCTCTTTTGAATCATCAGACATGTTTTTTGCACAACAGACCAACTGATGTTAGAGCAGTGTTTCTCAACCAGGGGACCGGGACCCAATAGAGGGCATCAGCAAACTTTAAAGGGGGCCGCAAGATGACATAAAAAATATTTAATACATTTATATTAATAAATAGAATTTAAAATGCTAAAAAGCAGACCTTTGGGCCTTCAAATTGTCTTGGACAATGGGGGGCCTTGGAGTCAAAAAGGTTGAGAGCACACATTTTTATTCTGTGTGATTTAGGTGACCAAGGTGACAGGGGAGATAGAGGGCCCACTGTGCAGGGGCCTAAAGGTATTCCTGGACCACCAGGGCTCCCAGGTGAGATCATGACTTAATAATTTTTATGTATGACCTCCATATTTTACCATCTCATATCCATTGTATCATTCATCTATGCTTGCTTAAAATGTAAATTTGAGGTGTTGGAAAATCTTTAAATATCATCCCTCTAACTGGTCATCTGTTCCTCCACCTGTTCTCAGGTGATCCAGGTAGGCCAGCATATGGCAGTGATGGCCGTGACGGCCTGAGAGGACAACCAGGTGTTCCTGGAATGCCAGGTGTGCCTGGGCCACCTGGTCCTGCCGGCCTTAACGGATACTGCGAGCCATCTCAGTGCATCTTTCAAGCAGTTGCAGCTCCACAGTCTGCCAAGGAGTCAAGCATGAAGGGACCAGATGGTCTATGAGTGGACAACCATCAGTGAGCTGCACATCAGAGTCCAACGTCTCTGGACAGGGAAACTTGAGAGACTAATGGAGTGACTCCCTCTACGAGGAGATTTCTGTGTTGATGGTATTGCAAGCATTATAAATACTTATCAAACACGTGTGTGATTTGAACACTAGCATGAAGTCTGAAGTCATGAAGGCTGGATCAGTTCGAATTACAGTTCCCAATGACTCAGTCCTCCTTCATTAAGAACATTTTTGTTTCTTTTTTTAAACAATTTTAAGAATACTAATATTGCCATTAAGAATTAAAATAAACCTAAATTGTCCCAACAATAATGCAATCATAGTTGGCAAAAAAATACATGCTCAGGTTTGGTATGATTTCAATATGCTTTCCATTCTTTAGGTACTGGATGATGTGTATCATGACTTAAGTATACTTTTTTAAACTTTGTAAATTTGTCAATATTGAATTTAGTTAAAAGTTTTGGGTTGTTTAATCGTTGAGACATTTTAAAAATGTCTGAGGTTCATTTCGGTGGGGCAAGAGGGGCACAGTCTTCATGTTTAGAAAAATATCTAGGAGTTTTCTATATTCTTATTTATTATAGAAAGGTTCGATGTGACATCTGCGGTTGTGAAAAAGGTAAGAAAATAAAATAATTTTGATAAAGCGCTGCATGTTTTTAATTAAAAAGTTGAAATCAGGCTCTAGAGACAGTGCATTCCTTCAGTGTATCTTCCTTTATTTTACTCTTAAATTGGCAGACTTGTTGCAACTTATCTCTCACTAAACTAAAACACATATCCATTGATATAAATAGGTGATTTAACAGTACACATTTTCAAATACTGTACATAAATCAAGTATTGAAATATTAAGTTATGCACATCAAATAAAAAGGCCTAAAAATGCCTTTAAACATTGAATTCCTGTTTTAAGCCAAAACACAAACATCACACTATTGACATGGCAGTAATAGGTAAACAAAGTTTGGATAAACAACAAAAACTATTACTCCAACCTTCAATACATTTATATGAAGAGATTTTGTTTTCCTCTTTTTCCCTCTCTTCCCATAAAGGACATCAAATGTTTTTACATGCACACCAACAGGCTGACAACATTCAAAAATCAGCATATTCAAAAAAATCAGACAGCACAAGAATACCGCATTTGCATGAGATCTGAAATCATCGATTTGAGCCCAAAATATAATCTACGCAATGAACGCAGGCGCATCAAGCTACGCAAGCTCGATTTCCTGTGTAGTAATTACGCGTGGCATTCTCAATGTTGCCGCAAGGGCCGGTATAACAAACATTAGTGCGAACTGATTGCTTCAATGGCAAGTTCTCTTTTAAGCCAGCTACTCTCAAGGCAAAGCAACAGTTTGAAGATAACATATAGCTAAGCATGTAAGTTAAAATAATTATTTCACATTTAGTTTATTGGCACAGACTTTAAAAGGTTGTCGTCCTCTTGAGTACGGAGATTTTTAACTGCCACAGTAACGCAAGAATGCACATTATGTATGTTCAACCGGACCGCGCATTGGCAATTCATTGGCCAAAGCGCTCACATCTGTGTAAGTGTACTTGTGTAAAGTATGTTTCTGACCTTATTCTCTGCTTTTAATGTCAAAACGTAAACATGCTCGAGCACTACACTTGCGCACATTGGTTAAGCTGGCAAGAACCCTAGTAAATGTGTGTACATGCAAAGTGAAATGGGAAGAAATCATTTAAGCAAAAAACAATCAGATCACATAGATTTTTGATCATTACCCCGATTTTGTGTTGCATGTAAACACCTTTAGAAGTATTCCTACCAGCTTATCCAATGTGCACAAGTGTTGTGAGCATGTCTGTTTACATTTTGAGGTCAAAAGCAGGGAATAATCAGATGATTTCAAATCTCACGTAAATGTGGGTTTCTTACGTTGTCGGTTTTCTTGAATATGCTGATTTTTAATGGTTATCATTGTACTGCTGTGCATGTAAACACACTCATTTAGAAACCTCTCCAAATGCCATTGAGAACCCCTCCACTAGATGCTGTATTTCTGCTGTAATAAGGCATTTTAGATTTTCTTAGAGGCAGACATAACAGATAGACTAAAATTCATCAATAACAAATGCATTAAACTTTTGTTTTTTGTTAAACCATTTAGACAAAAGCGTACTATGTGTTTGGCAGAGGTGGAATGGACCATGATCACCAACCATTGAAAACATAATTGCAAACACCTAGCTCATGTTCAACTGCCCTTTAAAAACAAGCAAACAAGCACTTTAACTTGCTGACAGAGGTTTTCCACAGGAACAATGTAAAACAAAAGGGTGGGGAGGACACTCTTAATTTTTGTAACATTCTCACAGTTTCCAATTAAGAGAACAAACTACTCATGTTAGATACAGATTTAGATTACACATTTTAGAAAGGCTGATCAACTAGCTTTTACTGAATGCAGCAGTTGTTGCGGTGGCTGTTGGAATCCTTGAAGCGAAGTCGCATTTTGGGACGATATTTCTCCAGATAGAAGAGCTGCTTGCTGTTAAATGCTCCACGGCGCTTTCTGGAAAGCAATAAAATTCACATTCATCTTTAAGAATAAAGACATCTGCAGCCAAAAAAAAAAAAAAGCTTGCTCCAGTGCCAAAACTGAATGGAATTGGCTGGCTATTGTTGCATCCAAAAAAATGAGATTCATGCAAAAGAGAAAAGATTCAAGTTAGCTCACTGTCGTATGAACTGCACAGCATCCTCGTATTTCATCCCACACTCAATCAGGGCTAGGGCAACTAGCACTGGGGCTCTGTGGGAAAGAAATCAAAACTAAGCAATGGCTTTCCAGAGTTTCCATAGAGATAATATTCTAATTCTAACATTAAAATCATACAAAAGCAAATTAAGTCGCCATTCGACTTAATTCACATATGCACACATTTAAAAGGCTACATCCAACTAAAATTACCTTCCAAGGCCTGCTACACAATGTACAGCAATGCAGCAGCCTGGCTCCTCCCTAAACTTAACCCTAAGCAGATTAAGCCAATCATCAACAATCTGGTTAGAAGGAGGAGCTCCATCATCAAAGGGCCAATCCTGAACAATGTGGAAATAAAAAATAAATAAATGCCAAATTTAGTTCAAGCATGAAAACATACTTAAATGTCATTTTTAAAAATTTCATAACTATTCATTTGAGTGAACTGGTTCATGTGGACTTACCAAAACCTGAATCCCCTCTTTAACAACCAGGTTTGAATCATACGTGGCTTCACACACTCTAACAACTGTGGTCACCCCATACTTCTTCAGTTCCTGATGGGTGGGAGGAACATAATGTAAGTGAGGTCATATTCTGCAGTTACTGTAATTATAAACACCTCTTTAATTATGAGCTTTGAAAACACATACACATACACAACTGTCTATCAAAAACATCACGTCACTATGTTCAAATGGTCTAAACGAACACTCACCTCAATGAATTTGTGAAGGGTGGCATTAGTGGGGTTGTGGGTAATGAGAAATCGCATGTTTTTGTAAGTGATCTCCACTGGGGCAGGTCGATTCATTCGAGCCATTTTTGACTATTCAAATTGGCTTTTAAATCTTTAAAAACGAATGGGATTAACGCTCTCCTGTAACAAAAATTGGCGGATACAATCAGGAGAAAAGAGCTGTGATCCGAGGTGGGTTGGATTAAGAGTGAGAACAATGAAAGAAAAAAAAAAATTCTAGAAAACAAGGCTGGTCTTCTGGTGAGAGTGAAGACGCAGGTTCGTCAAGGGCAGTGCACTTTGAGATTTTTTTACCCCATCCAGACCCGCTGACTGCTGTGGATGCCCACTCTCCAAGCCTGTTCCCGCCAACGCTAAAACTGTAACACAAGTCTCTCTTCTGATGAGGTAGTGAGGCTCACCGTTCACTTCTCTGAATAAATGCCGTGCTGAGCCTGGCAGTAGTCCCCACTGCCCTTCAGAAACTCCATAAATGTGTGACCCAAAACACCACAGAACTGCTGCAAGGACACAAGGAACAAAGACAAACCATAAGGGCATTATTAAATAGGAGCACCACCAATTTCCTTTATTGCTATATTAAACATTCACTGATTTCCCTAAACATAATTGTTTTTAAAGAATTCCTGTTTCGTGACTCCAGCAAGGTCCCATAAGCAACCAAATTGGCCCGGTTGCTAGGGAGGGTAGAGTCACATGGGTTAACCTCCTCGTGTTCGCTATAATGTGGTTCATGCTCGGTGGGGCACGTGGCGAGTTGTGAGTGGATGCTGCGGAGGATAGCGCGTGTGGAGGCTTCACGCTATGTCTCCGCGGTAACATGCTCGACAAGCCATGTGATAAGATGCGCGGATTGACTGACTCAGACGCGGAGGCAACAGAGATTCATCGTCCGCCACCCGGATTGAGGCGAGTCACTACGCCACCACGAGGATGTAGAGCGCATTGGGAAAAAATTGGGGAGGAAAAATAAATAAAAATAACTCCTGTTTCAGTGGCATACCTCAAATTAAAGGCTTATAACTTGACAAAAAAAAAAAAAAGAAGAAGACAGTGCCTTGGTTGGTATAATTTGAATGAAAACCTTTCACATTTTTTAATGACATCGATTATGATCAATTCTGAGACACTCAGTCTAAGAAACTTCTGGAAAAATAAAAAAAGAACTTCAGCCAAAAATTTACCTTTTTTGTGTTTTTCTGATTTTACATTATATATATCTAGGTGCAAATAAGGTAGCTCCAAATAATGGGCGAGTAATAACTGAGTACAATTTTGTGTTAATTCAAAGCAATCATACGTTATAGCATTACAAAAAATATTAATCCTAGTGTACAAGACGTCTACAAGAGTCCAAAAGCCTCTCCAAACAAATAAAATAATTGTACATAAGAACTAATTACACAAGCAAACACAACAATGATTAAAGGTTTGCATAGCATGTAGACATTATTTTAGTAATGAGATTTCTCAGAATGAGTTTAATTTTGTGCCATTTGAGTCATCATTGAGTCTGTGTTGTGTACTTGGCGCCATCTCCTGGTGACCATATGTAACAGTCACCAATTATATGTCTTTCTGCCCAAATATGTATGACTTTTGCACCGATCTGAACTCAATCTGATTGGTTTGGTTCTTTGACGCTACTTCATTTCCAATTGTCATCTGATCCAAAAAAGCTTACATGTTTTCAACTTTTGTTCATCAGCCAAGACGGCACAACTTTCGGCCGATGTCAATAACCTCAAACAGGCTGATATATTGGTCTAGGACTTGACTTCCAGTCAAGCAACCACTGACTTAAAACATCTCAAATGTACACACAACTGATTTTCATGCATATAAACTCCTGCTGAGTCAATATCTTTCAGCACGAAAGTCAACCTTATCTCCTTTCCCCATAAACAAAATGACTCAGAGGTGAGTTAATAATAAGTATACGGACAACTGTCATATCAGATGCTGTAAACACATGAGCAGGAGTGTAAACCGGTTCAGATGAGCTGTGATTTCTGGAAATTAAATTCTGAGTATTGAAATCTTCATGTCAGTCCCGTGAGGACACACACGTGTTTCAGGCAGGTATATGGGATTATCAGATACTAAGCTTCTTTAGCAAATCCCTTTAAAAAGACACAATAATCCTCATGTAGAAGTAACTTATAAAAGCATGTAATTCAAATGAAAGGCACAGCTTGCTGGTCGGGTTATTGTCCACGCATCTCTTTATGGAAGGCCCCAAGCTGGGGCCTTAAAAATGATCAAATCTACATTTTACCAGTAAAATAAGGCCACTTTTTAGTGTGCTCGAATATTTGAACTCAACAACCGGTTTAATGCTTTCTACAGTCTAAAACACACTATTAACAAAAACATAAGATAACGGATTTGAATTGACACAGACTGGTTTGCTAAAGTTAGCAATGAGACAACACTACTCTGCAACATTTTCAACTAAATCTTATTTTAACGCTCTTTGCCAGTTACTTTAATTTATCCGAATAAATCTGAAATAAAACAGTGAAATGCCGTGCTCAGCTCCCATCGGTGTAGCAGTGTAGCTAACTTTAGCTAGCAACCCGTATGGCTAACCTATTATTTAAACACCGTTACCGTTCTAAAACCGAATGTTTATAGTATTATACATAATATTTAACATGTTTGCAATAAAAGAAAAGGCATAAAACATATAGTATATCGTGAACCGTGATCGCTAAGAAGAGCTGTTTTGCTCGCATGCTAATTAGCACACAGGAAGAGCTCGAGACTGAGACCAAATTCATCAAGAATAGACGATCAGTCTGTTTCCAAACATTCATATTTATATGTCCAAATGTTTTACTTACTGGAATATGCTTACTCATTGAAGATTGTAGCTTAATCATAAAGCCGGTCCGGAGAAAGCTGTGCGCTAATTGTTGTAGTGTTTGACCATACAGCGCTGCCGTGTGTAATGAGAGTCCCCGGTAACCGGTTACAGCTGGACTCAAGAAACCGCACCCTACACACAATACTACGCATACAAGTTACTCACTCATGACCTAACCAAAATTTGCACATAAAAAATAGAAAATCATACAGATAATAATAATAAAATTAACAATATAATTTTAATAACATAAGCAATAATTGATATTAATACTTCATAACATTATAAATTACATAAATCTAAATTGTATATATATATATATATATAAACCACCAGCTGCCTAATATTGTGTAGGTCCCCCTCGTGCCGCCAAAACAGTGCCGACCAGCATCTCAGAATAGCATTCTGAGATGCTATTCTTCTCACCACAATTGTACAGAGCGGTTATCTGAGTTACCATAGACTTTGTCCGCTGGTACCAGTCTGGCCATTCTCTGTTGACCTCTCTCATCAACAAGCCGTTTCCGTCCACAGAACTGCCGTTCACTGGATGTTTTTTTTTTTTTTTTTTTTTTTGAGCACCATTCTGAGAAAATACTAGAGACTGCTGTGTGAAAATCCCAGGAGATCAATATGCTCGGTGACCTATATGAGAGTGGAGTGTTGAGATCCTTTGAAAATATGGTTCAACATTTTGGGATTCCCAGGTCTCAGTTCTTTATATTTACAGCTGCAACACCTGCTCTGTTCTATTTTTAGGAGTGGTATACACCCCCCTGGCAGATACTCTGGGAGAGGTGATTACTGCTTTTGGAAAAGGTCATGAGGCATCAGTGTATTACTCCCTGCTAATTCAGAGTCTGGGGGATTGAGCTTCAACTTCTCTCAAGAGATTATGGGAGAAAGATTTAAACTTGGTATTGGAGGAGGGAGTGTGGGCTAGGATTCTAAAAAACGTCAAGTCTGCATCTAGAGATGCAAAGGGGCACCTTATGCAGTTTAAGATTTTACATGGATTCTGTTGGACCCCTCTAGATTGTATAGGCTTGGTCTTAAAGATACACCCACCTGCTGGCGATGCCAATCAGAAGATGGGGACACGACCCATGATTTTTGGTGGTGTGTTAAGATCCAAGAATTTTGGTTGAGGGTTCAGAGTTTTATGTGTAACGTATTGGGCACTCAAATTTCATTTTGCCCCAGACTCTGTATTTTAGGCGATGGGGCAGTCATCAATATAGGGGATAAACACATCAAAAATTGGGTTCTGGTCAGTGTTATGATAAGCAGACAACTTATTCTTAGGGGATGGAACTTGGCTGGACCGCCCTCATTTCGAGAGTGGTGCATGGAGATGGGCATGGTAGCAGCATTTGAGGAAATGTTATATAGAAGGCTGGGCAACCTGGGTCTATTTAATAAAAAAATGAGGCACCTATTTAGCCCTCTTAGAAGACTCTCGGGGAGGGGCAGTGGAGAGTGATGCATAGTTTTAAAAGGAGGGTTGTTTGGGGGGAAGGGTTATAATTTTATATAATTTGATTCCACATTTTCAGTTATGTTTATTTAAGTTGTTGTATGGAATCAATAAAAATTGTTAATAAAAAAAGAAAAAGAAAATCCCAGGAGATCAGCGTTACAGAAATACTCAAACCAGCCCATCTGGCACCAACTATCATGCCATGCTCCAAATCACTGAGATCACATTTTTTCCCCATTCTGATTGTTGATGTGAACATTAACTGAAGCTCCTGACCCGTATCTGCATGATTTTATGCACTGCACTGCTGCCACACAATTGGCGGATTAGATAATCGCATGGATGATAGTTGGTGCCAGACGGGCTGGTTTGAGTATTTCTGTAACTGCTGATCTCCTAGGATTTTCACACACAACAGTCTCTAGAATTTACTCAGAATGGAGCCAAAAACAAAAAACATCCAGTGAGCAGCAGTTCTGTGGATGGAAATGCCTTGTTGATGAGAGAGGTCAACAGAGAATGGCCAGACTTGTTAGAATGGACAAAGTCTACAATAACATACATAACCGCTCTGTACAATTGTGCTGAGAAGAATAGCATCTGAGACTGCTATTCTGAGATGCGGGTCGGCGCAGTTTTGGCGGCACGAGGGGGACCAACACAATATTAGGCAGGTGGTTTTAATGTTGTGGCAGATCGGTGTATATACTGTATATATATATATATACAGTTGAATTCAGAAGTTTACATACACTTAGGTTGAAGTCATTAAAACTCATTTTTTAACCACTCCACAGATTTCATATTAGCAAACTATAGTTTTGGCAAGTCGTTTAGGACATCTACTTTGTGCATGACACAAACAATTTTTCCAACAATTGTTTACAGACAGATTGTTTCACTTTTAATTGACTATATCACAATCCCAGTGGGTCAGAAGTTGACATACACTAGGTTAACTGTGCCTTTAAGCAGCTTGGAAAATTGCAGAAAATGATGTCAAGCCTTTAGGCAATTAGCTTCCGATAGGAGGTGTACTGAATTGGAGGTGTACCTGTGGATGTATTTTAAGGCCTACCTTCAAACTCAGTGCCTCTTTGCTTGACATCATGGGAAAATCAAAAGTTATCAGCCAAGACCTCAGAAAAAAAATATGGACCTCCACAGGTCTGGTTCATTCTTGGGAGCAATTTCCAAATGCCTGAAGATACCACGTTCATCTGTACAAACAATAGTACGCAAGTATAAACACCATAGGACCACGCAGCCATCATACCGCTCAGGAAGGAGATGCATTCTGTCTCTAGAGATGAACGTAGTTTGGTGCGAAAAGTGCCAATCACGAACAGTTAAAACTGCCCCGTTGAGCAATAATTATGTGCAATTCACAGTTTAGTCTTTTTATATTTATTCAACACATCCTACCTCTTCTGCCATTACATTCCCTTGCACTGTATATAACAGATTTGTATTTGCACTACGTATATGTGTGTGTATGTATATATATATATTAGTCTTATTGTTTATTCTATATATACTTTATTTTCTATCCAATTTTTATTCTAATTTTATTTCTATTTATTTATCTTTTTTTTCTTATTATTTTTTCTTATTATTATCTCTGTCTTGTTGCTGTATTGTATTATTGTGCACTGGAAGCTCCTGTCACCAAGACAAATTCCTTGTATGTGTAAGCATACTTGGCAATAAAGCTCATTCTGATTCTGATGTTGTGGGGGTTCTTTGCTGCAGGAGGGACTGGTGCACTTCACAAAATAGATGGCATCATGAGGAAGGAAAAATATGTGGATATATTGAAGCAACATACCAAGACATCAGCCAGGAAGTTAAAGCTCGGTCGCAAATCGGTCTTCCAAATGGACAGTGACCCAAAGCATACCTCCAAAGTTGTGGCAAAATGGCTTAAGGACAACAAAGTCAAGGTATTGGAGTGACCATCACAAAGCCCTGACCTCAATACGATTGAAAATTTGTGGGCAGAACTGAAAAAGCATGTGCGAGCAAGGAGGCCTACAAACCTGACACCGTTACACCAGTTCTGTCTGGAGGAATGGGCAAAAATCCCAGCAACTTATTGTGAGAAGCTTGTGGAAGGCTACCCAGAATGTTTGACCCAAGTTAAACAATTTAAAGGCAATGCTACCAAATATTAACAAAGTGTATGTAAAATTCTGACCCACTGGGAATGTGATGAAAGAAATAAAAGCTGAAATAAATCATTCTCTCTACTATTATTCTGACATTTCACATTCTTAAAGTAGTGATCCTAACTGAGCTAAGACAGGGAATGTTTTCTTATTATTAAATGACAGGAATTGTGAAAAACTGAGTTTAAATGTATTTGGCTAAGGTGTATGTAAACTTCTGACTTTAACTGTGTGTGTGTGTGTATATATATATATATATTACAGGGTTGGGAGGATTACTTTTGAAATGTATTCCACTACAGATTACAGAGTACATGCTGTAAAATGTAATTTGTAACGTATTTCGTTAGATTACTCAAGGTCAGTAACATATTCTAAATACTTTGGATTACTTCTTCAGCACTGGTAGATTTTTTCACTTGTTTTGACTATAAAAACTCTGCCAGTACAGTAAGAAAAAATACACATGTTAAAAATACATTCCTGAAAAACCTAAATATCTTATGCAGTGTTGTTTCTAAAACAAGATCAATCAAATTGATCTTGTTTTAAGGATTTTTAGATATTTTTACAGGAAAACAATACAAAAATTATTATTAAGAATATGATTTTTGCCCTAATATCAAAGGTCTTACTTGAAAAAAAGAAATGATGATCCAACATGAATTTTCTTGATAAAAACATATGATCATGTCTGGTAACATGTGCATGTAAAATGGCTAGAAATAGCATTTTAGCTTAGCGTAAAGCTGACAATTTTCACAAGGTTTATTTCTATTTCTTCTGCTCCAAACTTACTTCAAACTTACTTCTCTGTCTGCTCGTATGAATGTAACACATCATAAGAAAGTGTTTCACCGCTGTTCAAATGCACTTTGGATCACATCATTTATATGTATACATTTTTCCATCTGAAAGAACTAAATATTAAATGAAAAAAATGACAATAAAATGCAAAGTAATCTCTTCAGTAATCAAAATACTTTTTGAATGTAACTGTATTCTAACTACCAATGATTAAAACTGTAACTGTAGTGGAATACAGTTACTTATATTTTGTATTTTAAATACGTAATCCCGTTACATGTATTCCGTTACTCCCCAACCATGTATATATATGTATTTCAATTTGTAGATTTTATTTACAGTAAAGTTACATTTATTCATTTAGCAGATCCAAAGATCCAAAGACTTGTAGATGAGGAAAAACACTAGTGATTGATCGTAAGAGCCAACAATATTTGCAGTGTCGCAATGCCAGATTTCAAGAACAGACCAAGCAAGAACGAAATTGTGCTGGACACATTAAATATCTTAGAATGTGTCTATATAGCTATATTTAACGGTCCTGGATGCAATACATTTATTAAACCATAGCTAATGTAATCACTGCAAAAACAAAATCAGGGCCTACACACTTCTGTCTTGTCCTCATATTGATCATCATAACACAAAATATACATGGGTTGAACATGATTCTTTAAAAGTATGCAGGCTATCTGATCTGACCTTTTCAAAGACTTGATTTACTCTATAATTTATCATATTTTTTGACTAACAAATTCATAATTGATCAAATACATGCATTGCATTTTTTGTTCAATCAAAAGAATATTTTGGAGAAGAAAACCCTATTCTATATTTTAAATATGTTTTCATTTTATTTGTTTTAAATTTCCCAGCCAACAGCAGTGCTTAGATAAAACTATAAGGCACGATGTGTTGTTCATTGTAGTTTACATCAAATGCCATGGCTTGTTCACTTGTAATAACCTCTCTGTCAAACAACTGTATCTTTCTAGAGATGTGATGAATGATGTGTTCTGGGTGGTTGAAAACAGCTGATGTGCAGAACATCACAATAGATGTGAAAGACTGAACAGTCTGGATGGTTCATGCATGAGGTTGGGGAGAGAATGGGAGATGATTAGTTTGTTTCTGTCTCAGTCAGTTGCGTGCCACTTTGATTGGGGCAGAAACTAATTATTTTCCAGGTATTCACGTAAAAAATTTAGCATAATGCAAGAATCAGAGGAATCCAGAGATCAGGTATAACTCTATGAGCATCTAATTTTTTTTCAGATGTTTTGTTGTTGAATGCAGCTTGGTAAAATTTGGTGTTCCTTTTGGGTTATATGTTTTTGTATTGTGTGTAATATTTCATTTTAATGCCATAAATATTACCATCTTCTTCAGGAGACAATTCCAGACCAGGTGGATGGAGGAAGTTTGAGTGCAGAAAAGAATAGGGGTGCAAAGGCCAGCGAGAAGCGTCTTTCCTCTTCTGACTGGGACAGAAAAGGGATATCTGTACCCATTGTGCCATCAAATGTACCCGTTCCAGGCCCCTCAAACAACCCCATCATTATTTCCATTGGCCCTCCACATCGTTGTCCCTCTGTTTCCAGTGAGTCCCAGTACCAGGGTCTCTCTCGGCAGGACGACTACACCAACAGGGATGGATGGAGAAGGGAAACAGTGCAATGTTACCCACCAACTAGCAAGGGTGGCATCCCCAAGCAAACAATGGAGGAACTGAGAAGTGTGTTGCGTGAGAGCCCCCTACTGAGCACAAAACGGCAAGATGAGGGAAGGAGTTACCCTCCGGGGCAAAGGGTGGACTGTAAACCAGATCAGGTATCATCCAAGAGTTTCACCACATTCAAGCCCCTTTCAGAGATCTCTAGGAGAGCATCCAGGCTAAGGGAAGGAAATTCATCTAGATGGGATTCTGATGGGTCATCGAGGACTGATGGACCTCCAAGCAGATCCTCTGGTGTGAATTCACCCACTGCTGAGAGATCCCACAGGGATGAAGCTGGCACATCATACACAAGTCAGTGTGTACCCTTGGGCTTTCGGCTATTTGTATAAAATAACATACTTGTTGCTTGAACCAGTGTTAAAAGGATAGTTCACCCAAAAATGAAAATTCTCTCATCATTTACTCACCCTCATGCCATCCCAGATGTGTGTGACTTTCTTTTTTCTGCTGGACACAAATGAAGAGTTTTACAAAAATATCTCAGCTCTGTAGGTCCATTCAATGCAAGTGAATGGTGATCAGACCTTTGAAGCTCCAAAAAATGAGATAAAGTCAGCATAAACATAATCCATAAATTACTCCAGTGGTTAAATCAATGTCTCCTGAAACAATCCAGTTGGTTTTGAGTGAGAACAGACCAAAATGTAACTCCTTTTTCACTGTACATCTTGTCATTGCAGTCTCTAGGCACGATGATGAGTTCAAACTCGATTACACTTCCTAGTGCTTGACGCATGCGCAGAGCGCTAGATGACACTATAGGAAGTGTAAGTGAGCTTGAAATCATGATGGCTGTCAAGATGTACAGCGAAAAAGGAGTGATATTTTGGTCTGTTCTCACCCAAAACCAACTGGATTGTTTCAGAAGACATTGATTAAACCACTGGAGTCTTATGGATTATATTTATGGAGCTTCAAAGGTCTGATCACCATTCACTTGCATTGTATTGAACTACAGAGCTGAAATATTCTTCTAAAAATCTTTGTTTGTGCCCTGCAGAAGAAAGAAAGTCATACACATCTGGGATGACACAAAGGCAAGTAAATGATGAGAGAATTGTAATTTTTGGTTGAAATATCCCTTTAATTCTTTGTAGCAGTGATATTTAAGCAATCTTTTATTATACTATTTAAACTCACAATGTTCAATTGCTTATAGCTGTCTTATTGTTGTTTTATTTTATTTCATATTCACACAAGATTACAAGGAGAGCTCCCAGGCACACTCTTTCGCATCTCAAAGCTTCATCTCTGATGTTGAGCACATAAAACAACAAATTGCCCGTGAAAATATAAACTTTGTTCGCTTTGAGGCCACTGATCTTCATGGCGTATCCCGATCCAAGACTGTTCCAGCTCGGTTCTTTCATGTAAATGCTTTATTGCTAATGCATTTTATTATCTTTGTTGTTTAAAGGAATATCCCAGGTTTAATACAAGTTAATATCAATCGATAGCATTTGTGGTGTGGAGTGTTGGCTATTTGAGCTGTAAAAGTTTTTAAAACTGAAGTTTGTAACTTTTTCAGTGTTAAAATACTTTCTTCTATCCCCGCTTAATATGCACAGACAACTATAAGTAAGCCATTTGTAGGTACATTTTCTTGAAAACTGTAAACACTGTCTCTGTGGCATTATAAATGTCCTTTGTTTGTTTTGGTCGACCCGCTTAGACCTGCCCCAACAACGACTGTCTGACGGTTTGAACCACAGCAGTCGAGGGACGTATTCCTTTCGGGGTGCTAGTGTCACAGAAATTACATACTTCAGCTTTAAATCATCGTTTTTACGGTTGTTGTAAGGGTAATGGTGTCAAAATGGAAAAGAAGTTGGATATAACTTTACACAGAAAAGGTTAGTAAGCAATTTTACCACACTAAAATCTTGTTTCCATGCATATTGTTTACATCTTGTGGCTATACTTTTGGTACAGTGAGTATTTTAATGTTTATGGATTGACTCCATTCTCTTCCATTGTAAGTGCCTCACTGGAACCCAGATTTGTCCTTTTTTTAAAGAAAAGGAGGGACAAGTCAAAATTCATTTTTGTGGTAATCAACAATATGCGACAAATGGTGTCGATTGAGCTTAACTTGTACTGAAACCGGAATACTCCTTAAATTTTACTGTCTCTTGCAGTTGAAAAAAATAAAATAAAATAAATAAAATCTTTCAGCATTCAAAAACATTATTCCTCATTGACACCACAGGAAAAAGCTGTATATGGCATTCCTATGCCAAGAAGCTACCTGGAGTTAACCTTGAGCCCCAGAGTTAATGAGGTTGATCATCCAAGTGCAGCCAACTTCAGCAGTGATGTTCTCCTGCTCCCAGATCTCTCCACATTCCAGATCCTCCCCTGGGCAGACCAGACTGCTCGTCTCATTTGTGACCCTTGTACGATCACAGGGGTTCCACTTCGCACATCACCCCGCCTTATAGCCAAGCAGATGCTCGGTCAACTTCAGAGCATGGGATTTTCTCTCCACTCCTCCTTCACGTATGAGTGCTGTATCTTTGGGTCCCCAGAGAGATTGGGTCCCAAGGCTGTGTTCTTCCCTGCTACCACTCTGTTGAGCAACTATGATCTGCCCTTCCTACAGCAGCTAGTCAGGGGGATGTACTACATGGGTGTGGATGTTGAGAGCTTTTCATCTGCCAATGGACCAGGACAGATGGAGATTTGCTTCAAACCCAGGTTCGGGATTGAAGCCGCTGACAGCGCCTTTACCTTTCGTACAGGAATTAAAGAGATGGCGAGGAAGTACGACTACATAGCCACCTTTTTCACAGATGACAACATTCACAATTCCGGGTTACTGTCCCACAGCCTCTGGGATGCTAGTGGAAGAAGGAGCCTCTTCCACTCCGGCAATGGAGAACTGTCAGAGATTGGCAGGAAGTGGCTCTCAGGTCTTCTCCAACACTCTGCCGCTCTAAGCTGCCTTTTGGCTCCAGGGATCAGCTGTCAAAACCAGCTTTCCAAAGGCAAAAAAGATTCCAAGCACCAGATTTATTCCACATGTGGCTGCAATGACAACAGCTGCACCTTCAACGTGAAGGTTCATGGTGGACGGGAGACACACATTGATAACAAGCTAGGTTCGGCAGTGGCTAACCCTTATGTAGTGCTGGCAGCCACAATAGCAGCAGGACTGGATGGTATTAGGCGTAATCTCAGTGTTGAACAGGCCCTGAGCCGGGCTCCCATGCAGCAGAAACAGTTCCCAATCCCTGTTAAACTGGACGATGCTTTGGAGGCCCTAGCAGAGGACAGTGTGATTCGTAGTTCACTGGGAGAACCTTTTGTGCAGTATTTTATTGCCATGAAGCACATAGAGTTGGAGACCCAAGAGCAGGATGCTGATAGAAACAAGGGACTTGAGTATTTTATTTAAAGATATTCTAAAATTCTAAGCTATTGCTGAATTTAGTGAATGATTTTGTGTATTTAAATATATTTAAAGAGAAAATACATTTCTTGACCCTCTGATTTATTACTGGAGAGAAATAATACCTCTTTTGGCAAAAAGCTGAAAAAATTAAATAAAATCATGCAACTGACTGACATCTGCCGCACACTATCTGCCTGCTTTAATTTACAGTATAATTTAAATACCAAGTAATTTTCCCAACCACTAGAAAAGTATAAATTTTGAGGTGCATGTAAACTATGATCACTATACTTCTGTAGTACTAGACGGTACGGTAACGCTTTACATTAAGGTTCCCTTTGTAAAGAGTTTATAAAGGTGTTCATTAATGACTTATAACTCATCTACAAATGATAAATAATTGATATGCAGTTATAACAACATGAATAAAAAGAGTGACTTTCATGCAATACTTGCCAAATAGTGAGCCAGTTTAAACTCGCATGTTATAAATGCTTAATAAAGGTACTTATTAATACTTATTTTAATCAAAATCATGAAATGTCATAATTCATAATTCATGATCACTTACCAAAATTAATAAGATATAAAATTGTACCTTAATGTAAAATAGACACCCGTGAACCATTAATTAATGACTTACCAACATTTATAAGCTATGAAAGTTTACCTTAATGGACAACTGTGAACCATTTATTAATGAGCTACCAACATTAATAACCTATAAAGTCTACATTAATGCAAAATGTATTATAAAATAATAATACAATTTTTTTTTATTAAAGTTTCCATCTCCTGCAGGTAATTTGTTAATGAGTGCCTAATGTTTTAGAATTACATCATAAATCATGTACATAGATTAACATATCATGTAATATAGTCTGATGACCATTTACTGAACTTTATGTAAAGCAAATAAACAGTAAATGTACCTTCATAAAACATAAAAATACATTTTTAATGTAAAACACATTTAAACGCATGTGCAATTTATTAATAGTTTCACTTAAAGGGATGGATAATTCTCTCATCATTTACCATCCCAGATGTGTATGACTGTTTTTCTTCTGCATAACACACACAAAAAAAGATTTTTCGAAGAATATCTCAAACTTTTTTGGTCTTTACAATGCAAGTGAATGGTGACCAGACATTTGATTCTCCAAAAATTACATAAAGGCCACATAAAAGTAATCCATACGACGAGTAATCCATCCGACAAGTGGTTTAATCTACATCTTCAGAAGCAATATGATAGGTGTGGATGAGAAACAGATAAATATTTAAGTTCTTTTTTTCACCATTTTTCCCCATTTTCTTTTTCACTTTCAAAATGTGGAAGTGGAAGTGGAGATCTATAGTAAAAAAAATAAAAATAAAAGTCTTTTCATATTGCTTCTGGAGATAAAGATTTAACCACTGGATTCATATGGATTACTTTTATGTGGCCTTTATGAGAGTTTTGGAGCTTCAAAGGTCTGGTCACCATTCACTTGTTATAGCTGCATATAAATTATTTATAATGCATTTGTAGATGAGTTATTAGTCATTAATGAACCCCTTTATAAGCCCTTTACAAAGGGAGCCTTAATGTAAATTGTTACCAATGGTAGGGAATAGATGACTTAATCAAAGTCTGAACTATTAAATTTTTTTTCTTAAAATAAGATGAGACAATTCAAAACTAAACATGAACTTGCTTTGCCACATTCAGTTAATTTAATTGAATTACAATAACTTGTAATATATGTGTATATATTGTTTTGGTGTTATTTGAACACAAAGTCGCAATGGAAGTGAAGTCCCCAAAGAAGTGTTAAAGTAATCATACTGTAGATGTCATTAAGTACTCTCTCTATAACGGCTTACTTGAACTGGCCATTTATGATGGAAAAAAGAGCTTTCCAAATGTTTTTAACTAGAATGTCCTGCTCAAGCCCAAATTATTATCATGTTGTTGCTAACATCAAAGTGACTCAGAAATTACATTCAAAAACAGAGAGGAGACTGATGATTTTTTATTGGCAACAAAAAGCATTTGGATGGTACAGAACAAAGACAGGAAGGAAAGTGGTGGCCTTTGTGATTATTCTGACTAGCCTAACAACAATTCTTCATTTCAACTTCATTACTTTTTTGCTAAGAATCAACACATAAACTTCCAATTTTTTTTTCTCTGTTTCTGAGATGAACTGGTACATTGGAGGCAAATTCTTGAGTCTAAAGCTGATTGATCTTCCCTTAAAGAACTCTTCTCTGAAATACTTTGACAAGTATGTTTAGTCTGACAATTGTACAAGTGATACAGATCTATAAACCATTGCAACAAAAAGCAGCAAACTAAAACAGATACAGTATCTTCCTTTGTTGTTTTGGTTTTTAAACACTATACATCAACTCTATCAATACCTCACCTATCTTTAGGTTCTATAAGCCATAGTTTACTTCTTAGTAGGGGTGGGGGATCTCAAGGATCTTGTTGGGGTGGGAGAGCGCACGGATCTGGGTGGGGTGGGGGATTTAGGAGCTGGAGTTGGAGTGGGAGACTTCACAGAGGAAGGTGGAGTAGGGGTTGGGGACTTAATGGAGGGTGTAGGAGTCTGGCTCTTCGGTGGAGTGGGTGTAGCTGGCTTGGGTGTAGCTGGCTTGGGTGTAGCTGGCTTGGGCGTAGCAGCGGGCTTGGACATCTGTCCCAGTTTAGGCTCCGGGATCTCCTCACCATGTTTGTAGACACTGACAGTGATCTCCACAAATTCTCCTCCATACTTGTTCCGTACATTGATGCTGAATTTCCCTGAATCTTCAACGGTCACAGTGTTGATAGTGAGGCTAGAAAACTTGCCACCCTCGAAGGTGATTTTGTAACGGTCGTCAGAGAGAACTTCTTGCTCATTTTTAAACCAGGTGACCTCTGGGCTGGGGTCACCCCACACTGTACAAGTTAGACTGAGGGTCTGCATAAGAGGTCATAAGGGCTCAATTAGTGCTCATAGATCATATTTACTGTAAATCTGTCCACAATGTTGGAACTCAATTAAGTTGTAGTAGTGAACCTCTACTGGGCAAAGTAAAGTAAACCTTACCTTCTTCTCCATAATGGTGACAACATCTGGCAGGCCACCTACCACTCTGCCACGGTCTACAGGGGGCAAACAGTTTATATTACAATTTTAAATGTCCTATTATGACTTACTACAAACAATTAACAGCTTTCAGTAACAAACTAATGTCTGTTCAACAATAACTAGGTTATTTACACCAGAGTCAAAATTTTGCTCATAATTCTGGCATTTAAACTCATCTAAGCTGATTTAATGAGATTTTTTTCATTGTACAATGCTTAATGCAACATTACACTCCGTCAATTAAAGTATGAATGAATACTGGATTAGTCCCTTATTAATGTTGCTTTTGAGCAATTCTCAGTAATACTCACTCTTCTCGGCAAAGGCAGCAGCCCTGATAAAAGAAAAAGAGAAATTATCAGTGGATTTGGCTTAACAACTGTTGAGCTGATTCTCAAGAAAAATATGCTTTCATTATAGGAATTTAACAGAATTAAATGAATTGAGATTTTCTTACTTCAGTCTTTGGAATTCTGCATAGGCATCGCTGTATGCTGTTAAAATGGCAGAAACAAAATGAGTAACATGTTACAAAAACATTATACAATAGTGTTCAAAAACATAACCAAAACATGAACATAAACATAATAAACATAAAACTCTCTTGAAATTAGACTTTTTGCCTATGAGTAGACGCAACAACGCAACAAAATGAAACATGAAATGAAGCCATTTTCTTTATAACATTCCAATAAGAAAAAGGAAAGTATAGCATTAAGTTGCCCAGTTTCCACTTGCCTTGTCCAGAAAGGTCAAAGGTGCGAGAATGTGATGCTTTTCCATCGTGGATCTCAATGGTGTAATGACCCTTTTCCTTATCTGTGGGCTCACAGATTTGCATCCAGGCCATCTCAGATGTGCCTCCGATTCTCATCCTCTCCGAGGAGGAAATCTTACTCTCCCTATACCGAAGACAACAAAAATCACACACATTGGTCATAAACCGTTTCTTACAAACCAGAAAACACCATCCTGGTAAGTTTATGCCCATCAAACAAATCTGTAAAATCTACTTTATCATAAAGTCTACCACGTAAAACTATTTCTACATCTACCAATTTAATTAGCATTTTCAGAGTCTGAACAGATGGATGGTGTATTTTTGGGCGAACAACCATTTGCTGAATGTCTGTACGTCCAGTACCTATGAAACCAGCTGGTTTTCATCTCCTCTGTGTAGTACTTCATGTAGCACTGCAGTCTTATACCTTCTGGTGTACACTGAAGAACCAAGTCAGAGGCAGATTTCCCTGCAACAAAACACACAAAACCTTCAGAATAGCTTAACTATTGTACTATAGCCTTATGCAAATGTTGAATCCATTAAATATTACAATTATACTAAAACAACTCCATTTTGAATAACTTTAATAAGCTGAAATAACTGATATCTGCGACACTAGCACCACCAAACGGAATTGCAAAAATAAATGATGTTTTAAAAAAAGCTTTTTGAATGTGCCCCTCCTCTGCAGTAGTTTATACAGCCAGATAGTCCCACCCCCAGTTCACGCCATTGGTTGAGTAACGCTGGTACAAACAGGAATTTTTATAGCGCCACATAGACAGTGTTGAATAGCCTATGAATGCTTACTTATAGTCGTCATTGCATATTAAGCTGGGATAGAAAAAAATACTGAAAATAAATACTACCAGCTTTAAAAGAGCATGTAGATTTGGCTGCTCAGTAATAAAGTGAGATGGCAGATGGCAGGTGTAGAATGTGTAAAACTCTATACATACAAAATAATAACATCTGACAAATGGAGATTGCAATATCCAGAGAGTTCAATGGTCAAATGGTGTTTGCAAGGGACAAAAAAAAAAAAAAAAAGAATCATAAAAAAAATCAGTAACCAATCAACATACCAGCAATACTTGCAATGGCGTTGATGATATCCTCAAACACTGCCAAAAAAGAAAAGAAATTATCAATTTAATAATACAACATGACAAATATGCTGCCTTCGTGGGCTTTCGGAATGATCCTACTTCCCACTTCTAAAGTGGTAATTACATGTATGTCACAAGTGCTTTGTTGTTGGAAAGGAAACATGGAGGACACCAGGTTCATTTATACATATTTCTTGAGGAACTTTTATTTTGACACCATAATACATATTACTCCCTTAGCTTGCTGACAATAATGGAATTTTGGTCAAATACAAGCTATTTTCACGATGTAAAAATCTACAACATGCAACGGTTGCTGATATACATAAATGAATATGTCTGAAACGGCTTAAGTGCTAACAATTAGCTGTATTAAGAAAAATCAATAAAACCTGTGATTCACTACAGACCCGTTCTCTCCTCCCAACTTGGAAACTCGGGTATCAAAATGATCTCAAGAGTTTACCAGTTGTAATTACGACTTGAGGGGTAGTTCACAACTTCGGAGTGGGAAACTCGTATTTACGATAATTCCGATCGAATGTGAAGGCAGCAACAAATAGTCTTTTAGAGGAAGTCACTGAAGGAATATACTGAATAGCTCTGAGCACAAGTACCTTTGCCAGAAATGTCATAGACAGAGGTGTCCTTTCCACGATCATCGCCTAGTATAGCTTTGTAAATTCCCTGATCTTTCCTTGAGAACTGTTTAATGAAACAAAAATAAAAAAGTTAATATATATTAAAAATGATTATTAATAATAAGTTTGATATTTATAATATTTAAAATTAAATATTAGGATTTATGAAGCTTTTAAATGCTATAAAACATTACTTAAATGTTTAAATTAATGATTTATAATAGTGTTTCCAAATTCTGTTCATGGAGTTCCCAAACAGTACACATTTTGAATGTCTCCCTTATCTGACACATACTCTGCTAACAAATGATGCTTTTTATTAGGGAGACTATGTGTACTGTTTGTGGACTCCAAAGCTGGGAACTGCTTTATAAACTTTAGTCACTGGAGAGCTGGTTATCATACCATTGGTATAGGAAGGGCACAAGATCCAGACATTGGGTTGGGTGGAACGTCAACAGTAATTTCTTCATCGTCTTTAAACCAGGTGAACGTTGTCTCTTTCTTCACATTGGCCAGCTTCAACACAAACACATGAACAAGAATATGAAATATGGAAAATGACATGAGCCTTTGACATCGTCTTTCAAATTTCATGCATCATTGCTATCTCTCTACATACCGTCTGGGTCTTATGACACATTAATGCATATGACATATACTGTATAGTGCAATATATAGAGTAACATGCATTATAGGCTTTGCAGATCTAGCAAAGGGACTTTTTTTAGGGGTTTTTATTTACCTTGCAAACAAGCATGACTGTGCAGTCATCTGTCACATGGAAAGACAGGTACTCTGAGAAGTGAGGGCCTGGGAGAAACAGAATAAAGTAACAGCTTATTCAATTGAAAACATTTCAAATGATTTTTAAAGTCAGCTTCACACAGTACCAACAATACATGTATATTCACAATGTATATTCCTTTATTTTGTATGTATTTGTATTATTTTGCCTCACAGACCTTGTTTCCTGATGTGCTCTTTTCTCTGAAACTCAGCCTCCTTCAGAGCAGTTTTGAACACTACAATTTGAAAAATACAAAGAACATGCTGTCACAGAGGTATTGTGGCTTTGTACAGAAACACAATAGCACCGAACAATTACTGTAAGGCCCTTACCATCTCCAACCAGAACCAGTGAGCTCTGGCTCTTGGCCTTGCCATCATGGATCTGAAGGGTATAAGTGCCTTCATTGGCTTTGGTGAAGAGCTCAATAGTCATCTGGATGATTCCAGTGTTAACATCATGGCTGATTTTGTAACCCTAAACACACAGTAAACACATGTTAACTAACATTTATGTGACAGGTTTAATTCTCACCTTAGGGGATTTGGAAGGTATGGGCCCTGTTATTTCCAAAACCAATGTACATTACACTACAATAATTACCAATGTGATGTATTTTCCTATACAAGTAAATGGCTAGAAACATTTTAGGGAAACATTCTACTTTTTCTTATGAGTGATCCTAGAGAAGTGAAGCATTGGGCTGTACCTCAGCACTTGAGATGGCTTTATCATTGACGATGAACCTGTAGTTCACAGAGGAGGACAACTTCAGAGCCTGTAACCAGAAACGCACATGACCCTTCTCCAGAATCTCATAGTTCAGCTCCGTCTTCAGTGGAACAACTGGTGAGAACAAAGATAGAAAAGGCATACATTTAAAGACCAAGTAATTCATAGAAAATAATTACGATTCTGCAGCCAAAAACATGTAAATAAACAATCAAGAGGCAACTCACTAGGATGTCTGATGTTGTAGCTCAGCTCAAGCATTTTCTTGTGTTCTGTAAACAGAGATTATGTTCATTGTTGCAAATTATTTATTAAGCAGGTGCTTTCATCCAAAGCGATTTACAAATGAGGAAAAGCACAAGGAATTTATTAAACAGGCACCAACAACGTTATCCCATTGTGAAGAAATTTAAACCCTAGTCACTGACCTTCCTCACTGAGAGTGTAGCTGGCTGAAACTCCATCTGTGTCAGTCACTGCCAGAGAGTAGGTGCCCAGATCTTCTTTCTCAGGGTTTATAAATGTCAGCTTTGAGCTGAAGAGAACATACTGTATTGCATCTTGTTATTTCACACCACTTTGTTACAGAATGTGAATGTGTTATAATGCAGTGGTAGTGGACAAAATGCACAGAGATGAAATTATAAATATGCACAAAAATATAAATGTTCTCATCATTTACTCGCCCTCATGCCATTCCAGATGTGTTTGACTTTCTTTCTTCTACAGAACACAAAGAAAGATTTTTAGAAGGATATCTCAGCTCTGTAGGTCCTCACAATGCAAGTGAATGGTGAAATTTGTTTTGAAATGCACATAAAGGTAATCCATAAAACTCAGTGGTTTAGTCAGAGGATTAATCTATGTCTTCTGAAGCGCTCCCATTGGTTTTGGGTGAGAACAGACCAAAATCGATCTTTCTTTTCACTATAAATTTTGACATCTCCTTGGAGATCATTATTTCAAGCTTGATTACACTTCCAAGCACCATCTAGCGCTCTGTGTATGTGTCAAGCACTATGAAGTGTAATCAAGCTTGAAATCATAATCGTGTCCAGAGACTGCAATGTCAAGATGTACAGTAAAAAAGGAGTTACATTTTGGTCTATTCTACCCCAAAACCGATTAGATTGCTTAAGAAAACATGGATTAAACCACTGGAGTCATATGGATTATTTTTATATTGCCTTTTTGTGTTTTTTGGAGCTTCAAAGTTTTGGTCACCATTCACTTGCATTGTATGGACCTACAGAGCAGCGATTTTCTTCTAAAAATCTTCGTTTGTGTCCTTCAAATGAAAGAAAATCATACACATCTGGAATGAGATGAGGGTGAGTAAACGATGAGAGAATTGTAATTTTTTGGGTGAACTATTCCTTTAAGTTAACATACTGTCTTCCAGAGGATGTGATGAAGACTCTGTTTGATTCAGTGATTTCTTTGTAGGACTTTGACCAAATGAACTTGGAGGTCTCAGAAGTCTCACAAGCTTCAAAATTCAGGAAAATGTCTCCGGTCTCTTCATCCACACCGCACACAATTTCCTTCATACCTTAAGAAACAAAATCAGACAAAATAATGCATAATAAAAAAATAACACCTCACATTTTATATACTAAATAAGTAGTAGTGTATTAAACTTAAATTAGACAATTTGTTTTAATTTTCTGTAGGAAATTTGAGTGGTGCTTGCCCATGCAAAACTCAAAAGTTGATGTGGGTGGTTGCCAGAGCATTGCTATGCAGTTGCTAAGGTGTTCTGACTCATTATAAGCATGTTGCTAAGTGGTTGCTAGGGTGTTCTGGGTGGTTGCTAGGTGGTTGCTCACTGAGGTATCATTCCTGTCCATAGCAGAAATAATGCTGGATGTGTTATGTTCCAGAGTTTAAAACTTAGAGTAAGGGTTTGTACAAAGTATGAGCAACAGTAATATGTGTTGCATATTAAAGAATGTAAATGAATGCTTATGGCCGGCAATAATGCACTAATATTGTATGCAATGCAGTTACCTGGCAGTGCCTTTGCACACACAGGATCTGACACCTCTGAGGCTCTTCCAACACCGTTAGCATTAACAGCCCGCACTTTAAACACATATGAGGCTCCAGCTTCTAGTCCAGTCACCTACAAGCAATGTATAAACATAGGCACATTTATTTCTATACTTATCTTGTGCCACTTTCTGAGGTGTGGTTGCAGGGTTATGAATTGCATAGCATTAAATTATGGGAGTATTGCTTCACACCTTCAGGTAACACTGCCCAACTGGCTCAGCATTCACAGTGGCAAAGTTTGATGAACCCTTCTTAGCCATGTCCACAAAGTAGCCAGTGACGGGGCTCCCTCCAGTGTACACAGGGGCCCTCCACTGCAGCAGGAGGGAGTTATCACGCACCTCCCAGAAACTGAGGTCATACGCAGGGCCTGGTGAGAGAGACAGGATGTATGAAGTCACATACTGTAAGCTGTTCTTTGCTGCTTTAGGGTAAAAAGTACCATAATGGTATATGGAGAAAAATAACAGTGTCTCATTTGGGTTATGTACTTCACTTGAACACAGTATGTTTTATTTAAAGAACAAGATTCATTAAGTAAAATCTGGGAACTGAAAATCAGATACATATCTGTTCTAGATTGATAGTAGTGTAGATTTAAGCGATATACTGACCAGGCTCTGGCATAGTCCAGGCCTCGCAGGCAAAAGCTTTGCTTGGCTCAGATGGCACGCCAACACCAGCCAAGTTTGCAGCCTGAATCTTGAACTCATAGAAAACTCCACCAGTCAGATTCTCCACCTGGATCCAGATGGGAATTACAGACCAGTTTGGGGAACAGACACAAAAGGCATCATTTTAGGCCAGTTTTTTATTCAGTTCTAAAAAAAGTTTCATAACTTAAATGACACTTTTTGGCATGAGCATTTTAATAGAGGTAGAACGTACCGTAAAGATCCTGTGAATGGCTGGGCTGGGGCTGACCTCCTTCCAGTTGAGTGATCCTGCCTCACGCTTGTCCAGGTAATAAGATGTGATCTTTGTGCCGCCTGTGTGTTTGGGGCGTTTCCAGGCCAGGGTCATGGCCGAGCCATTACAGTTCAGTAGAGTGATGCCGTATGGGGCAGAGGGAGCAGCTAATTGTGTGTGGAAGAGGTATAAAGGTTTAGTGAGGTAGATAAAGGTACTGAGGTACTTACATGAGGCCTGTGCTACCAGACAGTGACTGCAGCTAGGGATCAGGTGCATGATTAAATTATTGATTATGGTAGCGGAATCCCTTACTGATTAGATACCGATATTTAGAGAAAACATTTAGTAATTAGTATTATTAAATTCAAAAGGCTTGTGCCTACAACATGTCTTAGATGTAAATCACATTGCAGTGAATTTCTGTGGACTAAAAGAAGTGCTGGCTTTATTGAGCTGGTGTGTAGATATCAGCAGTGGATGTGTTAAGTCACTTTATAAATGGAAATACATCACATACATACCATACTCCACTGCCCCCTCTGTATAAGATAAAACAAGTGTTTACATGGCTACAACTTCAATACAATGGGTTTTATTTAAATGTAACTCCTTACATTTTTCTGGTTATTAAAATCAAGCAACAGTGTACTAAAAGGTGCACAAAGTAGTTTTTTCCATTGTAAAATGTTTTACAGCTAAACAAAAAAAAAAATAGCATTTTAGACAAATATGTATGTTTGAAATGATGTACTCTCACATGAGATACCAGTGGCCTAAAAAAGCCATTTTATTTTACATAAGGGTGATTCGCCTCATGGTGGCCAACACCATGTTAAAATCACATGACCAGCCAAATACTGCTCTCTTTTTTTTGGTAACCCCCTCATATCGGACAAGTTCAAGTGGCAGAATAAATGTGTTAAATGTATTAAAGGGATAGTTTACCCAAAAATGAAATTTCTCTCATCATTTACTCACCCTCATGCCATCCCATATGTGTATGACTTTCTTTCTTCTGCAGAACACAAACAAAGATTTTTAGAAGAATATCTCAGCTTTTTAGGTCCATACAATGTAAGTGAATGGTGGCCAGAACTTTGAAGGTCCAAAAAGCAAATATAGGCAGCATAAAATTAATCCATTCGACTCCAGTGGTTAAATCCATATCTTCAGAAGTGATATGACAGGTGTGGGTGAGAAACAGATCAATATTTAAGTCCTTTTTTACTATAAATCCTCCTCCCTGCCCAGTAGGTAATGATATGCACGAAAAATGCAAATCGGCAGAAACAAAAGAAGAATGTGAAAGTGGAGATTTATAGTAAAAAAAAGGACTTAAATATTTATCTGTTTCTCACCCACAGCAATCATATCACTTCAGAAGATATGGATTTAACCAATGGAATCGTACGGATTACTTTTATGCTGTTTTTATCTGCTTTTTATACCTTCAAAGTTCTGGCCACCATTCACTTGCATTTTATGGACCTACAGACCTACAGAGATATTTTTCTAAAAATCTTTGTTTGTGTTCAGCAAAAGAAAGAAAGTCAAACACATCTGGGATGGAATGAGGTTGAGTAAATTATGAAAGAATTTTCATGTTTGGGTGAACTATCCCTTTAATTTACTGTATTAATATTGTATTAATTATTTCCTAGGCCCGTTGAAACAGTTTATAAGGAAGCTCTTCATCATTGTGGTACTTTAGCTAAGTATTCTTTTTTGAGTTGGGAACATCTGATTAAACTTGCAGATGCATTGTTAGTTTTTAAAATTCTAAATGGTCTTGCTCTGCCCATTTTCAATAAGTACATTAATTAAATAGCAGGAAGGTTCACAAGGGCTAGTACAAGGGGTGATTGTAACTTAACATTAAGAAAAAAAGTACTTTTAGTCAATTATACAATCCGGTTTTTGTCAAATAACAATTGTCAATATGGTAGTTGATATTTATTGTTATGTACTGTATATTTGATTCATATGTATTTGGATTTGTTTTGTGTGATTTCATTATTATGGTGATTTTTTTTTCTTCTTTTTACTCTCTCTTTTAAGATTTTGTATAATTTATATAGATTATTTTGGTTAATGTATTTTTTTTCTCCTTTAATATCAACCTGCCCAGGGCCATCTCTGCTAAATCTGGTACATTTACATCTATATAATGTTAATTAATGTTTATTGTCCCTGAATAATTAATAAAATAAATAAATACAAAATACATACTGAGAGCAGCGTCAATGAACAGTGGAGCAGATTCCTGTGACTCTTCACTCAATCCATAAGCATTCACGGCTTGCACACGGAACACATAGGTATCTCCTTGGACCAAACCATGGGCCACAAACCTGAAAATGCAAATCCAGATAGTCATGTCCAAACTAAACCAAGTCCTTGGTTAAAGGGATCGTTCACCCAAAAATGAAAATTCTCTCATCATTTACTCACCCTCATGCCATCCGAGATGTGTATTACTTTCTTTCTTCTGCTGATCACAAACAAAGATTTTTAGGTCCATACAATTCAAGTGAATAGTGGCCAGAACTTTGAAGGTCCAAAAAGCAAATATAGGCAGAATAAAAGTAATCCATAAGACTCCAGTGGTTAAATCCATATCTTCAGAAGTGATATGATAGGTGTGGGGAGAAACAGATCAATATTTAAGTCCTTTTTTAATATAAATCTCCACTTCCACATTCTTCTTCTTTTGTTTTTGCCGATTCACATTCTTTGAGTATATCACCTACTACTGAGCAGGGAGGAGAATTTATAGTCACTTCATGAGATATGGATTTAACCACTGGAGTAGTATGGACTATTTTTATGCAGTCTTTGTGTTTTTTGGATCTTCAAAATTCTGGCTACATTCATTTGCATTGTATGGACCTACAGAGCTGAGATTTTCTTCTAAAAATCTTTGTTTGTGTTCAACAGAAGAAAGAAAGTCATACACATCTGGGATGGCATGAGGGCGAGTAAATGATGAGAGTATTTTAAATTTTTGGGTGAACTTTCCCTTTAAAACGGTCTCAGAATCTCATTCTGATGTGATAAACCACTTTACTGTGATTCTGTTAAGCAAAATCTGAACAGTTGTATGTGTTTTACCTGGTGTGTTTGTAAGGCCTGTGGTTACAAGGGAACCAGACCTTGGAGCCGACCACAGAAGCATCCACATAGTAACCCATGAGGTTGTTCGGGTGTTTCGGGGGCTCCCACTGCACAAAAGCAGATGTTTTGGTGTTTCTGGAAGCAACCACCTGTCCCGGAGCAGATGGGACACCTGCAAAAACCAAAAATCGAATGTCAAAAAACCTCCTTGGATAGTGTCACAGATTAATGGGGAGTGAAAGTCTGCCCTTCTGAAAGTGAATATATTATGGTGGATGGATGCTTTTAAGAAGTGGAACTAAAACATGCTAAAAGTGAACTGTGTTATCTCAGGGTGAAAAAGTCAAACAGCAAGTTCTTGTGGAGGACAGAGTTCAAGACCATATTAATGTTTGAGCTTGCTCAATGGGAACTTTTTTTGTTTTCCTTTATTTTCAGAAAGCAGAAAGCAGCCTGTGATGGTATTAGCTGATAAACCAATGTTTTGAAAAAACGATCATAATATATACATACCAATGTTTGGAACAATACCTGCAAAATACAGTATGGAAGTAGTTATAAAAGAAGCATTTGAATGTTCCTTGATGACCTTCTATGGACACAGTTGCAGCTGAGTTTAAATAGTTTGGCAAATATCATTTTGGAGAGTTAGACAACCAAAACAGCAGGGTTGATAAGTCAAATACTGACAATTATAGCCTTCTTACCATGCGGGTCGACCTTTTGGATTGGAGCTGTAGGCTCTGACGGCTCACTCAAGCCATACTTGTTGACAGTGATTACACGGAAACGGTAAGATTTCCCGTCGTCCATATCGTAAACAGGATAACGGGGAGAGCGTAGCTGGACTGCAGTGTTGACTCTCTGCCAGAGGTGACTGTCACCTACACTCTAAGACGTGGAGAGTCATAGATGGCCATTATGAGGAGTCAGAGAGAGGAGAGTCATTATGTCTTCTGGTTGGAAGTGCAGCCCCTCTCAAACTCATGGATTATTCGAAAAACTACCAGACTCTTTACAAAAATATGATGGCTAGCAATGTGAAGTTAAATCAGACAAGTGTATTTCAATGTGTAGAATGTTTATGAATCCTATGTACAAATATGATTTTAACTATAGACTGTTTTAAATCAAAAAGATGTTTTAAATGTATCAGTATCTTAGAATTTACATAACATTTACATAACCTATTTATCCTAGCTCATTTACACTATAATCAGATTTTTTTTTTTTTAAGATACATTTATTAAAAAAGTGCCTACAAACCTTCTCAATGAGGTACCACACATGTGCCCGTCCACGAGGGCTTGGTGGTGTCCAGCTCAGAACAATGTATGTTTTGTTTATTTCAGTGGCATGCACATTGGTGGGTGGCTCTGGTATTGTAACATACACTAAACAGGAATAAATCAGATGTTTATTTATTCAAAATGGTATATTTAATATCATCTACACATCTGCTCTTATTTGCAGTGTTAGTACTGTTCTGTTGAGACAACCTGAATTTTTAGCAAAAACCTATTTAACCCATTTAACTGATGCTGTTATAGAGAAAGAACTTAAATACATATAGTATATATTTATTTACCTGAATTATATGACACAGGATTACTTTAACTTAGAATATTTTGTAAATATTCTGTGTTGTATAGGTAAGAAAATCAATTTTGGCCAAATATTCAAGTATTGTCTCATTTGAAAATTGAATGTCTGATTTTAGATACATTTTATGCACACTGCATAAAAAGATAAAAAAATAATAATAAAAAAAAAAAAAAAAAAAAAAAAAAGAATACATAGAACTTTAAATTGGTTTATTTAATTTAAGGGGTTATATATCGATTTAATGGATTATTTCACTCATGTATTAGCTAGTTAATTCACTCTGAAGAACATGTTTCAGATTCACTCCCAGGTTAAATGTGGCAATGACAATAATTCCAAGGCAACCTTTGATGGAAATTGATAAACACAACTGGGTTAAACAGCATTAAACGTAATACTAATCATACTCAAAACCAACTGAATATTAATCTAGAGTTTTTTTTTTTACTCTTTTTGTAAGACCAGTCAAACACCTACTGACTGAAAAAGATGTCTTGATAGTTTGCCTATTTTTGAGAATACAACTCAGTTTTTACACTAAAGATGTCTTCAAATACTTTTCTTTATTCATGGTACCAATACAACACAACATTAGGCCTTACTGTATTTATTGCAACTTTTGTTGACACCAAATGCATGCAGGATTTTAATTTACTATATATTAAATATATTTAAAAACTTTGAATAAAGTCTCATATTTGACCCTTTCAATTGCAGTAGGTAGTGACTGATCTACACAGTATTTATTTTGTAATGAATTAATGAAACCTGGAATGTTAATTGTTAAATCAAAAAATGTTAAAGTTATGTCTATGGACAGAGAGAGCTTGCATTGTCTGGATCTAAATGATGGAATGATTATATCGATGATAAGTAAAGTTAGAAATTGAATGTACCTCCTTGTAGTTCCTCCTGTCGAATCACAATGTCATATTTTCCTTCGATTTTAATCACTGTTTCGATACATAAACATAATACTTCATTTTTAATTAAACACATTAAACACTAGTCTGTGTTTAAGTTCTTGACAAAGGCATTCAACCAACAAAGTACAATATGATTTCATATATATGAAGTTTTGTAGCTTATTTCAAACATGACTACACACCATGTCATGATTTGAGAATTTTCCCATCACAAGGGACACGGTCATACACGAGCTCAAACGAGCACCAAGTGAAAGAAAGCACACCCCTGCATAATACGGGTAACACACAGCAATGCCTAAGATCTAAAGATCTTAGCTGATATATGACCAGATTTTGTTGCAAATCTTTTAATTTGGGTTATACTGGTCTTGTATCAGCTCAAGATGCTTTTATCTCAGGCATGTTACAACTACCAACTGGCACTCATTCCTCCCAATCACAGTGTAGAATTTTGTATGAAATGAGAAGCCAGTATTTCATTTTCCAACAGGTCCAACCCTTATTTGGAGGCTTACCCAAAGGACAAATCCTGCCTACACTCTTGATTTATCTGCTTATCTTTTTTTAGTCCTACCTTCCACATCACTCTCCACGGCTGCAGCGGTCACTCCGGTGGACATCCTAGAGGGCAGACTGATGCCAGTTTTGTTCATAGCCCTCACCCTGAAGTGGTAGGAGGCCCCTTCAGTCAAGCCATGAACGGGCAGCTTGCACACTTTAACAGGGGAGTCATTGCATTGGACCCAGTCCTTAGTTCCAGACTTACGTCTGCCAAAGTAACACGAAAGATGCATATAAAACACTGCACATAAAATAAAATGCAAGGCTGTTTAAAATGCACTGGGGGCCAAAGGTTTAGACCACACTGACAATATTTTAAAATGTAAAACAAAGAGAATGAAATAGAAATATTTTAGTTTCTACACTTTTTCTTAGGGCTGGGTATTGATACAGGTTTCCCCGATTATATTCGATATCGATTAATATGGTGTAACAAGGTTAAAATGGGAAAGGAGGAGGCGGGAACCGGCTGAACAGTCAAAATAATATTTAATAAGAACTTAAACAAAAAGACACACAGAACACAAATGCACACATGGCAGCTGCATGTGGCTCTCTCTCTCCCGAACTGCCACGTTCCGCTGCACTTATCCCTCTCCTCGGCTGATTAGCCCAATTGGGGGCCGGGCGTGCATAGTTACGGCCCGGCCCCGCCCTCCTCCTCATCACATATGGGTATATTTCAGTTATAATTCTCTCCCAACTAATGGTATTAATTATACAGTGGACCTTCTAACTAGGTACATTAAAAAAATATTAATGTTACTAATTATATTTCATTAGTTTTTCATCATTTTGGTCACATTTTGGTTTTTCAAAAAGGAACAAATCCATGTATTCAATCAATAAATGGGTCGCGTGGATGTCGTCTTTGGACACGCATTACAGGGAACAACTTTTATTCTCAACACACAGTGAAAGGATCTCACTGCTGAATACTCCACCACCACTATACTACACAATTACTGGCAAGCAAAATGAAAAATTTACCAGCCAGTTACCAAATATAAACATTTTAGTCACATAGCGCAAAATTTGTTTGTAAATGCAAGAAAGTTTCTATCAAAGTAGTGGAGGGCTGTGCATAGAGTAAAAGATCGATGTTGGGATTTAAGAATCGATATTGAGATTGTTCAAATCAAGATCTTGATGTATCAGAAAATCAATATTTTTACCCACCCCTACTATTTCTCGGTCACAGATTTGTGACTCGTGATAACTCCTTTTTACGAAAGGTCAGATTTCCCTGCTTCCACTGAAGCACACAAAATGCTCTTTGGAACATTCTCAAATCATGCTGGGATAACATGGATTGTCAGGATTTGCATAAACTTAAAGAGTCAATGCCAGTTCAAGTGCATGCTGTCATTAAAGCAAAAGGGGGACATACCAAATACAAAGAAATTCTCAAAAAAATTTAATCAGCTTTTCACTCAAATTGTTAAACTGATAATATAGTGTGAAAATATAATTTTGTATTAAATTATAAAAATGAAAAACATTTTGACACCATAGTATGTCATCATATCTTACAGTTATATGTTAACAGAATTAATTTCTTTAAAAGTGTGCAATGTTGGTTTATGTTAAAATTTGAGGCGAGTTATGGGGGGCCTGGATAGCTCAGCGAGTAAAGACGCTGACTACCACCCCTGGAGTCGCGAGTTCGAATCCAGGTTGTGCTGACTGACTCCAACCAGGTCTCCTGAGCAACCAAATTGGCCTGATTGCTAGGGAGGGTAGAGTCACATGGGGTAACCTCCTCGTGGTCACCATAATGTGGTTCTTGCTCTCAGTGGGGCGCGTGGCGAGTTGTGAGTGGAGGCCACGGAGAACAGCGGCCTCCACAGCGGTCTCCGCGGTAACGTGCTTAACAAGCCACGTGATAAGATGCGTGGCATGACTGTCTCAGACGCGGAGGCAACAGAGATTCGTCCTCCGCCACCTGGATTGAGGCGAGTCACTACGCCACCACGAGGACTTAGAGCACATTGGGAATTGGGCATTCCAAATTAGGGAGAAAATGGGAGAAAAAAAAAAAAAAAAACATTTGAGATGAGTTGTTCACCTGTCCACAAAGTATCCAGTGATAGGAGCCTCGTTAGTGGTGTTGGGAGGTTTCCAGGAGACCAGTACGTAATCAGCATTTGCATCAGAGGCTGTAACATCCATAGGGGCTCCAGGGGCCCCGGCCACTGTGGGAGCGGCATCTGTAAAATAAATATACACACATATTAACACAGTTATTGGACATATAAATCTCCTAAAGTAATTCACAACTAGTGCTGGGTAAATTACTCAAAATAAATAATCCACAACAAATTACTAATTATTTCTCTAAAAAATATAATGAGATTACTTTACTGATTACTTCATCTACAAAGTAATTACATTACTAATTATTTTACTTTTAAGTTACTTTCCTAGAAAAGCTTTTGGTTTTCCCGCTTAAATTAAAAATGTGTTTATTTCCTCATTCATTGTCGCATACTGTCACAGAAACGCTAACAGACGGACATATGAATTCATATTTTAAATGTATTATATTTCTTTTGCGCATGTAATAATTATTTGAATTGAAAGTCAGTAACTGTAATCTGATTACAAGAATTATACATGTAATGTTTACACTACATTTTTGACTAAAGTAATTAGATTAAAGTAATCAGATACACGCAACACTGTTCACAGCTGATCTGTTCATTCCCATTTATGTGAAACACAAAATTTAATATTGCATCACCTGCCTGGATTAATTTTTACCTTTAACAAACAGGTAAGCACTGTGTTCTGCGGTTCCGTCCTTGGTCCAAATGCGAAGGGTGTACAGACCCTCATCATCCTTGTTCAGGTGAGGAAAAGTGAGCCTGGCGACCCCACCACCAATAGACATCTCAACCCACCTGGATGGCTTCAGCAAAGTATCTATACACACAAACACAGTGTTAGTGTAGTTTGTGCCTGAGAACTAATCCAACATCACTTTGACTTTTGCTATGGTTCTGAATAGGTTAAGAATTTCAGCATCTCACCATCTCTGTACCACATGGCCTCTGGTGGCAGATTTGGCAGATCAGGCACTACCACCATGGTGGAAACCAGACTAACAGACTCTCCCTCTGTACCAAACGTCACTCCAAAATTGTCTAGCAGGGTCACTTCAAGCTTACTGGCGTGAATGCTACTGAGCAGAGGAACTACAGGAACACATCATCATACAGCAACTCAAGTCAAGTCAGTTTCATATTTGTATAGTGCTTTTCAAAACACATTTTGTTTAAAAGCAGCTTTATACAGAAACTTATGCTGTAACAGAAAATGAAGCTGCAATGTCTTAAAGTCTTCATTGTGCGGTTTTATATATATAAAAATTTTTATTGTAGATTATACCTATGAGAATCATCACTATAAGTTTGTCACCTGGAAATCTTCACAGACCATGTAGTGGTCAGTCTTACCCATTAAATGTCCACTCTGTTACTGTCCACACTAATGCAGCCCACCTAACCCAATGGAAATCTGAATTTGTAAGGTCATTTAGCTTGACCTGTATGATTTATATACATTTTAACGTATCCCTTTAATGATAAAACATTAAGATACCTATAAAAGCATGTTTCGTTTTTCAAAAGTTTTGAAGCCGAAAAGTCAGCAGATTGAGGAATGACCCAACTACGAATGCATGTTTGTATACTGACAACTCTAGGAGGCGTTTACAACATGTTTACAAGAACAAAACCCCCCTTAGGAAAAATGTTTCCATGTCTTATCTAGGCTTTGTGCCTGGGACAGATACGAATTATTTATGGAACACGATCTCAAAACGTCCTTCACGACAGAGCGTTCAGCCAAACATAAACTGAAGTTATATCTTACCTTGTCCTGGCAGATGTGCGAGCTCTCCTCCCCCTAGTGGCCCTACGTGGAAAAGCAACCATAGTTACGAAAGACCGCTGGTCACAAGATAAAGCAGAAACATACGAGTACAAAAGACAGCGCAGTGACACTCACTCCTGACACAGACAATGGCCTTTGAGGTGGCCTTTCCTTGTGGATTGGTTGCCACAGCACTGTACACTCCAGAATCACTAACTGCACACCTGCAAGAGAACGACAAAATAAGTTCACAATGTGAATGAACGAGTCCATAATGTGATTATATACGTATCGCAGCATATCACATAATAAACGTAAGACTTCTAACGAAAAAAGCACCATATTGTCTTCAATGCCTTACAAACACATGCACTGATGTTCTTCTTATGCTTAAAGAAATATTCTGGGTTCAATTAAAGTTAAGTTCATTCAGCAGCATTTGTGGTATAATGTTGATTACCACAATAAATAAATAAATAAATAATTTGGACTCGTCCCTCCTTTTCTTAAAAAAAAAAAAAAGAGAAAAAAAAAGAAAAAAGAAAAAGAAGCAAAAATCGAGGCTACAGTGATATTCCTACAATGAAAGTGAATGGGACCCATTTTTGGAGTGTTTAAAGGCAGAAATGTAAAGTTTATAATTTTATAAAAGCACATACATTAATTCTTCTGTTAAAACACGTGTAATATTTGAGCTGTAATTTTTTTTAAAGGTTCATGTCATGAGGAATACAATTTTCCTTGATATTTTGACATATAATAAGTCATACTACTATAAAAACATACTGTAAATTTCAGAACTTAATCCCCATTAAGCATTTAATGAAACAAAGCTGCAAAAACACCTCCTTCTCTACTTCTGCGACTTTCCTACATCTCTAGGGGGCCCATTAATTCGGACAGGCCTAGTGTGGCCTCACTATTGCTGAACAACAAAGGAGACCCATCTAGACTATTTTGAATTATTTTTTTATATAAACATGCACTAGACAGACGTCTTTGACCATTGTCATGTATCTCGCACCACTTTTAGAAGACGCAATGTCAAGTTACAACTCTGAAAAGGAGAGCCCATTCGGCTGCTCTGGGAAAATGCACGCATGGGTCTTGTGGTTTGTGCTCAAAACCGCAAGACCCATGCGTCCTAGATGCATTTTTTCTTTGATCTGCACTATTTTTAATTGTTGGTGTATGTAAACATGCACTAGATGGACGTTTTTTGATGCGTTTCCAGTGATGTGATACTGTGTGTCTATTCACCATGCTTTGGACTATGTATGTTCGGTTTGGCTCATATCAGCGTGAACTGTATGTTTTTTTTTTGGCTCATATCAGTGAGGATTGTATGTTTTTTGGCTCATATCAGTGAGGATTGTGTGTTTTTTGGCTCATATCAGTGAGGATTGTGTGTTTTTTTGGCTCATATCAGTGAGGATTGTATGTTTTTTTGGCTCATATCAGCGTGGATTGCTTGTGAACCAGTCATAATATGATTCAAGCTTTGCAAAGGAACTGGTATTGAAGGATGGGGCATTTAAAGGAATAGTTTGCCCAACAATGAAAATTCTCTCATTATTCACTTACCCTGATGCCATCCCAGATGTGTATGACTGTCTTTCTTCAGCAGAACACAAATGAAGATTTTTAGAAGAAGATGGAGCTCTGTAAGGTCCTTATAATGGAAGTACACAGATGCCAGCACTTTGACAGTCCAAAAGTCACATTAGGCTGCATAAATGTAATCCACATGACTCCAGTCAATCAATGAACATCTTCTGAAGTGAATCGATAGGTTTATGTAAAGAACAAGTCGATAATTAAAACTGTAGTCGTGTCGATTACTTTTTTGGGTAAACTATTCCTTTAAAAATACTACTGGACCTGATCGGAAAACCGTAAGTAATCACTTTCATTCATGAATATTTCAAATGTCATGACTGTTTGATAGTTTGGTGCTGAATGTTAAAAGTTGTGATTAAGATGAACAGTTTAATATATTTGGATACAATGTGTTGGACGTGCATTATGTGTAAACCCTGAAATTTTGTTTTCATAAAAGTTTAGAATTTTATGTAGCTTGTTCAGACCCAAGCCAGAATCGAGCATTTCAGACAGAGGGCCAGAGACAAGGTGGAAAATTATCAGATATTACTAAATAAAATTGTTTTGGTGCAAAAACAAAACAAAAACAAAAAACTTTACTAACATTATCAGTGGACCTCAGGGAAGATAATACAATTATATATATATAAAAAAAAAGAAAAAAGAAAAGAGTATGCCATGACCCTTTAAATTGTAATTTTTATGCTTATTTTAGGGTTTACGGTGTTATGTCGTCATGGCAACGAAGTTGTAAAATTGGATTTAACTTTATACAAAAATTTTGATTTTGTCACACTAAAATCATGTTAACACATATTTTTATATGTCTTGTGGCTATACTTCTGAAACAGTGAGTATTTTAACCTACAGTATTATATACATTTAGCCCTTTTGACTTCCATTAGTGCCACACGTAACCCAGATATTTCCTTTTTTTCAAAGAAAAGGGGGGACCATATTTAGTTTTTTTGTTTGTGGTAATCAACATTATGCAACAAATGCTGTGGATTGAGTTTAACTTGAATTAAATCCAGAATATTCCTTTAAGCACCTTTTCATATGCTGGTCAAAAGAGGCCATCATATGAGACAGTGAGTGACGCTTCACTGACCACTACCCGAATCAGCTCTGATGAACTTCAGAGATTATAACCATTAAGCTATCTATTATCAAGCCTAACACCTCACTTTAAAACTGATTAAAATATCAAAATGACTCATTTTAATCTATATATTAAATTATTCTGTGCATTTTTGGTACTATGCTATAGGGATGTCAGTGTTGTACGTCTTATGCAATAATTCAGTCCAAACAGGGTGTAAATACACTCATTAAGGGTTTTGCATTGGTTCCTATAAGATCCTAGTTACGCCAATGCATATACTGTATGGTATCACAGATTAAATGCTATACTGTAAATATTGTTATATAATTCAAAGGTGAGAGGTCTTGAGTGGATAAACAGTCTGACTGATGATCAGGTTGGTATATAGCTATTAAACAGCGTGGAAAAACCTGCTCTCTGTGTTCCTTACACCTCTTTTAAGAACCATTTGGTGCGAGTGTAAAAGAGATCTATGAGTCCAGAACATGTGTTGGGCTGAGATCTCAGACATGCTGTGCTGGTCTTGAAGGAGAGCCCAGAGGGTGAGAATAGAGCAAAGAAATGTGACCTTCAGCCTGTGTGGACTATTTAGGGCCTCTGCTTTTCCTATGTAGTGCAGACCTGTTGGTTCTCACCAAGAAAAGTTCTCACGTATTTGGATTGGTTATTTTCTTTATGAGAGTTTTATAAGATCAGAAAACAAGCCTCTTTAAGAATGAATGAGTGATTTAATTGTGGCCACTGCTATGGGCATCTCGGAGAGATGCTACTGTAATGGCTGACTGTGAGTCTTGATGGCGTCAGTCATTCCAAGATCAAATGACGCATAGCTAAACTGAGCAGCACCAACAGCTGAGACTTCTTCAAGAGGAACCTCACTGGGACTAAATAGGAAAGTGTCCTTCATTCACTTTCACAGGCCATTACAGAGAGGAAAAGTTGAGTCTGTGCTCAGTTACTGGTCTGATTATCAATAAGTGGAAGCAATGGCCACAAACTGAAATCACAACAACAGCTGGCTGATACACGTTTAGAGTTTTCAATATCTTAGACATTGTTATTTTGGAGATAAACTGAAATGTGGCATTAATTCATACTGTTGCTTGAGTTGTCAACTCAAGTATAAAATGGAACAAAGATATGAGGCTCACTGATGTCATACCTGCTAATAATAAGGCTGTGAACCCCATACTTGCTCTCAATTTTGAACTTTCCAGGAGCACTCAAGGGTTCAATGGCAACATCATTCTTATACCTGTCAACAAAGAGAAACAAAATTAAGTTTATTAGTTCATTTTATTATATTAACTAAATTGAATTAAGTGTCACACCAATCAAATTTACATTTTATTATAGTGTATGAGTGAATTTCACGAAATCTGTTAAGAACATGTCAGTCATCGTTTATCAAATCAAAAGAAAGAAATTAAATTTTGTTTATAATTTCTTTTATAAGAAAGATTTTGTTTGTTGTTGTTGTTGCCTTGTGACATTATTTTCATGACAATTAAACATCATCATAACACAAAAATCTCATTAGTTTTTTATTGAAATTGTAAAATATTTATACAGCATTGTAGTATTTGTTGTGCTGCTTTTCATTTATGATTTAAATTTAAAAAAAAGTTTTTTATTACATTAATTGTTTTTAAAGTGATCTGCACATGTTTTTGTGAGATTCTACCTTATGTTGATGCCCGTTTTTATTAAAGCTGAAGTGCGTAATTTCTGCACCACTAGCATCACCAAATGGAATTGCAAAAATAATCACAGTTTCAAAATTCCCCGCATCTACCATTGGTTGTACAAACAGATAGTCCCACCCCAAATGCATACCATTAGTCGTGCCAATGCTGCTTGTTTGGGACAGACAGACAGCTCAAACAAACAGAGAAGTGTTTTGATAGCGCCACAGAGCCAGTGTTACACTTGTAAAATACAAATACCTTACTTATAGTTGTCCCGGCATATTAAGCTGGGAAAGGAAACCAATTTTAAAATAATTTTTTTTTAACACACATCAGCTTTTTTTATTTTTTATTTTCTCCATTCCCAATGCGCTCTAAGTCCTCGTGGTGGCGTAGTGACTCGCCTCAAACCAGGTGGCATTGGACGAATCTCAGTTGCCTTCGCCTCTGAGACTGTCAGTCCGTGCATCTTATCACGTAGCTTGTTGAGCGCGTTACCACGGAGACGAAGTGCATGTGGAGGCCCACGCTATTCTCCGCGGCATCCATGAACAACTCACCACGCGCCCCACCGAGAGCGAGAACCACATTATAGCAAACACGAGGAGGTTACCCCTTGTGACACTACCTCCCTAGCAACGGGGCCAATTTGATTGTTTAGGAGACCTGGCTGGAGTCACTCAGCACGCCCTGGATTCGAACTCGTGACTCCAGGGGTGGTAGTCAGCGTCAATACTCGCTGAGATACCCAGACCCTACACACATCAGCTTTAAAAAAAGGTGAAATTTATTGTAAAGATAGTCCAGTGATGTTTTCAAAAATACTGATTATGTAAAGATTGAGGACAATCTTGAAAAAGTAAGGCCAAACCATTTGACGATGGGGTTGGGGAGGCCGGAAACAGTGCAGAATAGTTTGACGGGGGTCTTTTCCCACACAGTGTGAGATCTCAGACTGATCAGGAAGTCTGGTGGTCTGGGAACCTCAGCAGGAATCTCCTTCCTTGCTGAAATTCCCTTCACCTGTTGAAGAACAGGAAGGACTGAGTAAAGAGTGTGGACAATGTAAGACTGCAATGCCTTATTCTGAGCAGTGCGGAATAATCTTAAAGGGCCTAAAAATCTGACATCTGAAGAACTGACTTCTATCACTTCTATCGACTACTATTGTTTTAATGTTAAAGTGTGGTTAGCAATAGAATTCCTTCTATTCTTAATAATAGAATAATTTTATTTAATTGGCAACTCATCGGGTAAAAGCAATTTTAGTATAAAAAAGTATAATCACTGAAACTGATGGTCACCTGTCTAGTGATCTCAATATTTTCCACTTGCTCATGTGTGGCCTCTTTCATCCTGTGCAGCTCCTGCTGCAGCTGAAACAAGTCTCTTCCAAAGTGAGCTGCCATTCTCTGATACTCCTGCATGCCCTCAGGAGCACTGGAGACATGAAAGAAATTAAGAAGATGCAAGTGTTAAGCATTGAGTATTATATTTAATCCACTGAGATTATGGTATTCACATGTTTATTATAAAATGCTGATTTTTTTTTTTTTTTTTTTTTTTTGATCAGTCACTAAATAAAACTAGCTAATTAAATAATAGCAGTGAAGCTTGACCTTTTGTCCTTAAGGTACTGTAAAGTCATCATTTCCAGGCCAAATACCTGATTGTTTCAAATTATTGCAAATAATATACATTACAGTATAGTTCAGTGACACTATCAATTTTGTCATCTGTACAAATGGAATAGGGCTTCAGGTTTTCTCTTACACCATCTTAAAATAGCCTGGTGATCTGTAATAATGCAGTAGCCAATCAAATCTCACCTCTCCCTGAAAGTTGGCACTGTGTATGCTGGTTCTGCCATAGCCTCAGTGGCTTGGACCTGCTCCTTCTTCACTGACTTGGAGCTTGACTTCCTGTCCATTGACAGCACACATCAGAACAGCACTTCTAATACATTTCAGTGTTTACATCGTGCACACAAGCAGTACATTACATTTTATTGCAGTAAGCTCATTATGACTTAGTGCTGTTTTACAAAAGTCAACTTTTGCCAACTGAAGGTTGAATTATTGCATTTATTATATAATTTTATATCTTGGAATTACTTTATAGTGGTTATTATAATTTCAAAAACTGCTTAAACCAGCCTAAGGTGGTTTGCATCCTGGCCAAGCTGGTTTTCAGCTACTATAGTTTAGCTGGTTGTCCAGATGGTCTCCCAGCCAGACCAGCTGAAAAGTGCCTAAAACCATTAAAAAAGACCAGCCTGACCAGTGGAAATTAGCTTGGTTGCAAGCACAGACTAGCAAACCACCTTAGGGTGAGCTGCAGCTACATTATGCTAGCATGCTATCACAAAGTTTATCAGGATGTTTGTCAGTTGAAATTGCTTAAGTGCACATATTAAATCCATCTCTTTACCAAATGAAACGTCTGGTAAAGCTAATGAAAGTTCATGATAAAATATTCTAACAGGGTATGGTGCTAAACAAATGCAGCATATTTCATTCAGCAGTGCTAGCAAAGCTATAGACCAACTTACTGAAAATCAAAGACCAAAGGTTTTGATTTTGTCTGCACCACAACATATTCATTAAATGTGATTAAAATGGTAATTTAAAAAGATTAAGTCATCCGTTTCTTGTTATTTATACAAAGCTCCATGATTCAGATTCTTTTGGTTTTTCCCAAATGTCTTCCATTTCTTTTTCAGGGCCAAAGTGATTAAACCAATGGAATCAGTTCTGCAGTGCGCAGTAAGCTGGCTGTGCAGGATCAGTAAAAGCAGACATTTATTCATGCTTGTTAACCTGATGGCAACAGCACCAAAACTGCAATCAGAATTCTCCTCTACTTTTGAAATGGAATGTGAATAACTACCATTTCTTGATGACTGAGAAGCTTGACAGCCATGCTTCATAGCATATTTATAAAGCATTATTTTCTCATGTTCTACCAAGAAGTATGACGTAACATAGAGTCTGTTTACAATGCACACTAGCTTTTCTTCTTAAACATATGTCATGCCATTACACCTAACTGGGGATTCAACCCAGCTATCTTGTAGTCTATAAGCAAATAACCTGACTTTTTTATTATCAACAAAGACAGCAGAATTAGCATAAGCGTATGCTGCCATGTGTTTAGAGACAGATTTTCTGGCCTGCTGAACCTCTGAGCCAAGCTCACGCCAAGGCTATTCACATTTATGTCCATATCCCATACCTTGACAGCTGAACAACATGTTTTGAGCTTTGATGTTGTGTTTGCTCTTGCCGATAAAGTGTAACAGCCCTCGAAGGCATGTCAGGAACACTCTGAAAAAGACCTAATGACCACACCAAGACCCCATTGGGTGTTTAGTCTGACCGCCTCTGAAAACTGTGTATGCTGGACAAAATACTGTTAAGAATGCTTAAAAAAGGAACAAAACCAGTGTTATAACCCATTCCATATTGGGTAATAGCATAGTTATGATAAACTGTAACTGAGCTTTTTAAATCACAAAAACCAATCATTTCAACATTTTTGCCTGCAAATAAATTTACATAGTGAATTGCAAATTGCATTTAAATATCTTTATTTTATTTTTTATTTTACTTTTAACTTTAGTGCCTAAAACTCAAAATGTGTTTATGTGGAAGTGACTCAAAATGATGATGGTCACACATATTTAATTAATTGAAGCATATCAGATTGTTCAAAATTTTAACCTGTTTTGACTACAGTAGTAGCCAAGTCATCATCTTTAAAAATGTCTCCTGCTAAAGACCAAAAATCTATGTTGCTTACCAAAAATAAATCTGCTCAATCAGATATGTTGTATGTAATATAATGCAAGTATGAATTTTCCTTTAGCTTCTGGTAATTTAAACAGAGAACACCGTAAAATAGCACCATTACAGCCTCTCTACATTCCAGGAGCTCAAGTGCATCACATTACAGGGGAAAGTGCATAGCTGACCCCTCCATAACTTATGGCCAACTTATGGCCACAAACATATACATCTCTGCAGTAAAAATTCTAGTAGGAGCAAAATAATCTCTGAAAAAACCCTTCATATTTGACCTTTAACCCACAGATAATGTGATAGGCTGCCATGACCGATTAGGTCTTATGTGAAAACAAACACACAAGTTCAAAACACTAAAATATTTATCACAATTACAGTGTCTTGTATTGAAACTTGTATTGAAACTCTGAAAAAGCAAAAGCACAACCAATGTGTTTTAGAAGTTTTCTAAAACACATTCGAAAATCGAATAATAAAATATACTGGTACTTACCCCAAGAGAAAAGAAGAGCTTTGGGTGTTTGAAGAGCAGCCTGAGAGCAGTTGGAAAGCTCTTGCTGATGGAACAAAAATAATGCACTCACTTAGGGAATGCCTTCACTCAGCCGCCCCATGTAAGGATACTCTTAAGACTATATATAGCATTTACCTCAATTTTCACACCCATTTTACTGATTGAAAGAGAATTAGAAGACAGATGTAGTTTAAAATGTGGCAAAATGTTAAATTAGCTATTTTTTATTACTTTTATCATTGAGACATAAAGATAAGGAGAAATAGAATTTTACTTGGAATAACAGCCTCAAGATTACATTTGCAGATTGCATGTGTACTCCACGATAAACTTCTCATTAATGTCTAAAGGTGAGAAACAATTTATTATAATGATGCAATGGTGGACTTAACAAATGTAGGATTGATTATGGAGACCAATCATTACTTTTCTTTTTTTTCTCTCTCTCTCCAAGAAGAGATTTCTGTAAAGGTGCGGCATCTTGGGAGCCCTTTTTAGGGTTTTAATGTACCCCTCCCCTGATCTGCAGTTGCCAAAATCTATTTTTAACAGGAGATAAAAAAGTCAGAGAGAGACTGTAACACAAAGCAGATACAGTACTTCTGTACAAGACATAATCAAAAGTGTCTATAGAACCTCTGTAGATATACATTAAGGACTGACAATATAAAGAGGAAGAAAATGAAGGTGAAGAAATATCTATGTAAAATATACTGTATATACTGTATATATATATATATATATATATATATATATATATAATACTGTGCAAAGGTTTTAGGCACTTGTGAAAAATGTTGCATAGTGAGGATTTCTACAAAAATAATGCCATAAATAGTTTTCATTCATCAATTAGCATCATACAAAGTACAGTAAACATTAAACAAAATAATAATAATTGGTGTGACAACCTTTATCTTCAAAACAGCACCAATTCGCCAAGGTACACCTGGACAGTTTGTTGGCAGATAGGATGTTCCAAGCTTCTTGGACAATTTGCCACAATTCTTCTATCTATTTAGGCTGTCTCAATTGCTTCTGACTCTTCAAAAATCCCAGATGATTCGATGTTCAGTAGGGGGTTCTATGGGGGCCATGCCATCTGTTTTAGGGCTCCCTGTTCTTCTATTCTATTTGCAAAAGGAATGTTTGAAAGTCTAAAATTTATATTTCCTATTGACAAACTAAAGCTGAAAATATAAACCATCTTAAGACAAATGTTCAGGCATGCAACTCTATGTGGCGCAAGCTGATAGATTCTTTGACTTGTTATCTGTTAGCCAACTGGCTCGCTCACTTGTGACATGTTAAGCCAATCAGCTCGCATGGTGTAAGCTGATTGGTCCTTTGACTTGTAATTGGGTAACTTGCATCTCTCTTTGTCTAACATTTAAATGGCTCAGTTTTGCAGATAAGCTGTTTTTTCTGCAGCAAGCTGCGAGAGTTTTCTCAGAGAATACTATTTGCTCAAGTTGTTTGCTGGGGCTTTCCATCTATTAGCTTGCATGATAAGGTCTGCTTTTTGCCATGACACATACAAGCACGTCCTTAACAAGGTAAGCCTTAGACAAATCTGGCTGGAACACATTGCTAACTTAGGTCATTAGATTAAATAAATTCACACATAGCTAGTTTAAGTCACTAGTTAAATAGTCTCAGGTACACATTATGAGTTAGGTCACTAGCCGTGTAATCTATTCGGCTAAGCAGGCCGAGGCACACGTATACATTTAGTTAATTAGCATTTCGCCATGGGCCTGTGGCCAAGGCACACCTAGCTAGCATACACTCAGAGCACATGGCTCTTCAGAGCAGCAGCAGTACACAAGTCTTGGCGATAGATCTGCTTGGTTGGGGGGGGTTGTGTTTTGTTTGTTATGTGTTTGTGGAGATGAGGGCGTGGTCCAGCGCACATCTGGGGAGAGAGAAAGCAGTAAGGACATCCACCTGAGATGAATTGTGACTAATTACCATCTCTATGTTCACAGTGAGAGTCGGGGGAGATAAAAAGACGGCCAGTTCACAGAGAGAGGAGAGAGACAGACAGACCAGAGTCTTCATGTCTGTGCCCTGAGAGAGAGAGAGCCTTGTGTTGTGTGAAGCTGAAAAGCAGACTGTTTATGAGTGATGCTGAAAAGCCGTCTTGTGTTTTGAGTGAAGCTGTACAGCGATTGCTGGTTATTTGTGAATAAAACGGACTCACATGAACTCCTTTATCTGCCCAACCCGAACCTTTGTTGCAGTGTTATGTGCAGCTTTCCTACTTTGTTGGGGGATTGTTTGTCTCATGTTTGGATGTGTTTGAATGGGAATGGAGTGCAAAATGTAGTGTGACTGCCCCTTTATACCATTGTAAAAGGGGCGGTCACACTACACTTTACATTCCATTCCCTTTCAAACACATCCGAACACGGGAGACTACTCTGAACTGCAAATCTGCATAACGAGAGTTTGCATGACTAATAGAAGATTGAAATGTCACACACTGACTTCTTGTCTCAATTTAAAGGATACATATTTCAAAGCAGTGTCTATTTATTGCTTTTGGCGAGTGAGTAGACGGTATATTTTAACATTTTTATTATAATATTTTGTTATTTGTGAAGTATTATTTACTAAAACCAGAAGCTCTCCCGCGTGACATCATATCCTGGTCCGTTGCGTTGTCCGAAAGAAAATTTGCCTGCTCAAAGCCTAGTGTTACCACGCCCTTGCACCCCATGCCACTGCAGCAACACAGATGGTGCAGTGTGTTTTCAATTTCTGTGTTTACACCAGACTATTGGAGTGCAAATAGCCGTGCTGTGTGGCAGGTTAGTAACCCAAACTAAGTAACTACAATGACAGTAATTTAAAGCTGTGACCTGAAAATCTTAATTCTATTAATATTCAGCAACAGAAGGGCCTGGATAGCTCAGCGAGTTTTGACGCTGACTACAACCCCTGGAGTATGAGTTTGAATCCAGGGTGTGCTGAGTGACTCCAGCCAGGTCTCCTAAACAACCAAATTGGCCCGGTTGCTAGGGAGAGTAGAGTCACATGGGGTAACCTGCTTATGGTCGCGATTAGTGGTTCTCGCTCTCAATGGGGCACGTGGTAAGTTGTGCTTGGATCGCGGAGAGTAGCATGAGCCTCCACATGCTGTGAGTTTCTGCTGTGTCATGCACAATGAGCCACGTGATAAGATGCGTGGATTGACTGTCTCAGAAGCGGAGGCAACAGACCCGAATTGAGGTGACTAACCGTGCCACCACGAGGACCTACTAAGTAGTGGGAATGGGGCATTCCAAACTGGGGAAAAAAGGGGATATAATTATTATTTTTTTAATATTCAGCAACAGAGAACATATGAGAAGACATACATCACTTTATTGAGCATCTTCTGCAATAGTCAAAACAGAGGAAAGCTGATATGTAATTTAAATCAAAAACAGAGATCATGAGAGATTCTCTTAAAAATATTTTTACAAAGGCAGTGTTTTTAAATTTTGGGTTTGCAAAATATTACCATAGATTGCAAAAGGACCTTTGGTGTAGTTTGGATGCCTTGAAAAAAAAACAAAAAAAAACTTCACAATAATTATAAAATAAAATAAACAGCAAATAAAATGCTTTAAATCATTTACAAAGCATGTACTAAATTTGTGTTTTACGTCAGATTTCAAACAGCTTTTTAAAGTGCATCAGATCTCAGTAGTTTGAGTAAATTAAGCATTATAGTGCATAGGATATCTGCTCTAACACTTTATCATAGGCATTTTGTACAGCGTTCAGTGCACTGGACTAACTGTAATTACTGTGTTACAATAAGTTTTTATACAGCACATACTGTAAATATTACTGTAATGAACTTAGGCAAACAATGCCATAAAGCCAGGATTGAAGTACATGTTATGCTAGCCATGCAGTCATTGCAGGAATTCAAAATATATTTAGATGCCTCACATTAAACAGGAACTCCTTTATGGGGGGGAACATCATTATTGCAAGTTTGACAGGTATGTTCATCTGAATGACAGTACTTCATCAGAAATCCTCAAATATTAGATGAAGAAAAATACAAGGAAAATTATAACCACAAAATCAGATTAATGGAATAAAACAGTTTAAGGGTTCTTATCAAGGTATTTTAGATGTTTGCAGAATGTTGATGCTCAGTTAAAATCACATTTTCAAAATAAAAGGAAAAAATTACAATCTTAAAACCTTCCCAGCTTTGTCCTCTCATTAAAATGTACACAAGCATTTTAGAAATTTTTATTTAAACATTAAAACCTAAAAAAAAAATAAAACACCATTCCTATTTGTATTTCCATAAACTGTTGAGATGTCAGATTAAGCCGCATTGCACGGTGAATAATAATTACGAGCCTTAGTTTGACTGAACCAGATGTTTATGTTGTTGGCATAGAGGAGTGTTTATACTAAAAGGCACGTTATACTGTAGCTAGCGTAACATTTGACATTATTAATGGTTGACCACCTGGGTTGAGCTCAGCCTCATTCTGCATTAGTGATCATACTTGTGCTGTCCGCGTCATCAAAGTTGCGCTGGTAACGTACAGTTGAATGGAAGCGGTGTCTGTTTTTCTGGTACAAGAGGAAGGAGACAGCCGTGATGATGCAGAGGAGCAAGATGATGAAGAAGATCAAAGCCACTGGGCTACCTGGGTCTAAGACAATGCCATGAAACCAGAAAACAGAACAATTAAACCAGAGGTTTCCAACCATATCTGGAGCCTCCAGGAACAATTTGAAAACACCTGAATTAAACAATCTCAACTACTAAAAATACACTCACTGAGAACTTTATTAAGAAGACTATGGTCAGATGTCCCCCTCTCTTCTTTTAAGCAATTTGATAGCATAGCGAAGTCCTTCATTTGGAATGGTAAACATCCCAGATTACATTTCGGTAAGTTGCATAGGCCGATTGACAAAGGTGGGCTAAATTACCCAAGATTTTATTTTATTATTATGCATTCGGTCTCAGACATTGGCCTTTGGTCGCTTCCACTAGCGAGATCCCCTTCCTGGTTTTGTATTGAACAAAAATTTGCCATTGCAAAGCCTTTCTATCAAACTAACCGGAGAAGTTAAGTGACACCCTGTTATCTCGCATTTGCACGTGGTATGGTGTCCAGAGTGTTTAATTCGGACATTTATTTAAATGTTGCTTTGAGCATTTGGCTAAACCCAAAGTTATGTATTAATAAGTCCCCTTTCTGTTGGACAGAGTGGACTGTGAGGGAGGTTAATACACTCGGTGACCTATATGAGAGTGGAGTGTTGAAATCCTTTGAAAATATTGTTCAACATTTTGGGATTCCCAGGTCTCAATTCTTTAGGTATTTACAGCTGCGCTACCTGCTTTGTACTATTTTTGGGAGTAGCATACACCCCCCTAAAGTGGCAGATACTCTGGGAGTGGTGATTACTGCTTTTGGAAAAGGTCATGAGGCATCAGTATATTGCTCCCTGCTAATTCAGAGTCTAGGGGACGGAGCTTCAATTTCTCTCAAGAGATTATGGGAGAAAGATTTAAACTTGGAATTGGAGGAGGGAGTGTGGGCTAGGATTCTAAAAAACATCAAGTCTAAAGATCCAAGAATTTTGGTTGGGGGTTCAGAACTTTAAGTGTGAGGTGTTGAACACTGAACTTTCATTTAGCCCCAGACTCTGTATGCTGAGTGATGGAACGACTCTTGATATTGGGGATAGTTATTTAAAAAGTTGGGTCCTAGCCGGAGTCATGATTGGTAAGAAAATCCTCTTCAGGGGATGGAAGTCGGCTGGGGCACCCTCATTTAGGGAATGGTGTGGGGAGATGGGCGAGGTGGCGGCATTTGAGGAGATGTTTTTTAGAAGGCTGGGGAAATGGGATTTGTTCGTTAGGAATTGGGGGGTTATTTGGCTTTTTTGGAGGATTCTCGGGGAGTGGCTTTGGAGAGGGATTTGTAGTTTAGTTGGGTATGTGTTTTATTGATTTTGTTTGAATGTATATCTTGTTTTTTTTTATGTATTTTTTGTATTGATTTTATTTTGATGATCTAGTTGTTGGTGACCACAATAGTGCATGTTTGTGTGTGGATGTTTGTATATTTTATCTTTGGAATCAATAAAATTGTTAGTAACAAACAAACAAACAAACATCAAGTCTACATCTAGAGATGCAAGGGTGCGTCTTATGCAATTTAAGATTTAACATGGATTCTATTGGACCCCCTCTAGATTGTATAGGCTTGGTCTTAAAGACACACCCACCTGCTGGCGATGCCAATTAGAAGATGGGGACACAACCCATGTTTTTTGGTAATAATGGGGTTTAAGAGGGATAATGGTTGACTCTGTATATGAATGTTTTGCTTTGTTATGTGTCATGTTTGAGGAGCAACCAATAAAAATGTTAATCTGAAAAAAGAACACTATGGCACTAATAAAGTGACTGACATGGTCTTCTGCTGCTGTAGACCATATGCCTCAAGGTTCGAGTGGTTATCTTTGTAACAGTAGCCTTTCTGTCAGCTTGAACCAGTCTTGCCATTCTCCGTTGACCTCTTTCATCAACAAGGTGTTTCCGTCCACAGAACTGCCACTCACTGGATGTTTTTGCTTTTGTCACCATTCTGAGTGAACTCTAGAGACTGTTGTGCATGAAAATCCCAGGAGATCAGCAGTTACAGAAATACTTAAACCAGCCCAACTGGCACCAACAATCATACCACTGTCGAAATCACTGAGATCACATTTTCTGATGGTTATTGTGAACATTAACTGAAGCTCCTGACCTGTATCTACATGATTATATGCACTGCACTGCTGCCACACGATTGGCTGATTAGATAATCGCATGAATATGTAGGTGTACAGGAGTTCCTAATAAAGTGCTCAGTGAGTGTATAACGTTTGGAAAGTCTGGTAAAGTTGAGAGATTTTGAGTTGGGACTCACGGGCAGGTGCTTTGCAGACGATTCTGCTCCGACTGTTTGAGCAGCTAGCCTGGGTCCAAATGCCATTACTCGACACAATAACTGCACAAATCTGTGATGTCTGCTGTGATAATGATGGCCCTGATTTTGTTTCCCAGTTAGAAAAGTCCAGCTCACTGCCATCCTCCCAACCCTTGGGGTTACCTTAGGAGGAAGAAAGATTTACAAAGCTCATTTAAGTGAGATGGCAGGTACTACACACAGCTAGGAATAGCACAAGATTTGGTAAACCTTCTAACATTTTACTCTTATTATTGTAATCTCTTCTGGTGTTTAGGAGTACTGTATCTATCCTGCTTCCTTCTTATTATCTAATTGTGACAGGGCAGACCAATTTTCTCACCACTGAATCTGAGTTTCCTATCCAAGTTAGGTATCAAAAGATTTCAGGATGAGCTGTTTTAGCAGCTTAGTGTCAATTAATGGTCTAATTTCACTCAAGAGGAAGTTTCACATTACAGAAAACTGAAAGTTACAGTATTCATATTACATTACACTCTTTTATTTGAAAAGCTGAAGGAAAATTTGATTCATCATGATATGACCTCTGTAAAAAGGCAAAATACATATTACTAAGGCAAGATGACTATCATTATTTTACCTTTGGAGTCAATGTTGAGTCCCAGCCACACTCGACTGGTGATGGAAGGGTTTTCACTCAAATACTTCGAGACAAAATCATTCTCCTCCTTACTCTTTATGGTTAACAGTTTGGAGGATGAATCTAAAAGAAAAACAGAAGAATCACATGTTAGGTATTTTCCATTTTATGTCAGAGAGGATTTTTAGTTGTTTCACTTGTTATGTTAGGGTTGTAATTTGGAAAGTTGGTCTTAGAACAGTTTAGAAAATAAATACAGGACAGAAATCAAAGTAACCAAGTAAAATGCCTGGAGTCCCAACCAAGATAGGTTCACTCACCCAGTTTCTGACACATATTCTTGGCATCCTCCATGTTTAAGACGGAGTAGTTGTACATATTGAAAGCATAACAGTGGTCTTTAAATGGGATCCAAGAAGACTGACCATCACCCTTTGGACAGCTGCTGCTGGACTGAGAAGAGATGTGTGCACTAGTCTCTATTAAAAAGTACACACACAAAACACAAAGGAAACCAGTTTTAGGCTGATCTTGCCAGAACAACTGTGTATGTGTTTACTTGAATTAGTCTCCGACGTTTACACCTGGTTTTAAGATGTTTTCGGGTGATCTGATTACAAGTGGACAGCGTTAAATACAGGTGTAAACAGGGTTGCTTTTGAGGTGTAAACGCTTATCCATCCTGAAGCGTCCCGCACAGCAGCAAAACAATACCCACTCACCTGTCAAATCAACCGCTTTGCTGAGTTTTAAACCTTGCCGGTTTTAAAGGTGCACTCAGTAACTTTTGTCTTTGTGTCATCTTGGACTTACACTGACACCTAGTGGCTTGGATGCAGCATAACTTAAAATCAATATTTTTCAGTTTCAGATGCCATTGTAGAAATTAATTATTCACAGTCAGCCATGATTACGTTAATCAATAAGTGAAAGTGTCAAATAACAGGACGGCTACTGAGATTAAGCAAGTAGTATTCGGCTGGTCATATGATTCTAACATGGCAGCCCCCATGTGCAGACCCTCTTCATGTAGAATAAAACAGCTTTTATAAGGTTACTGATATGACTGGAGTCTTCATTTTAATGTGAGTGGTCATGATTTCCTACATATATTGTAAAATTACAATTCATGTCTTTGGGAGTTAATCCTATTTAATGAGGAAAAACATACTGAGTACACCTTTAAAAGGAAATAACTGTCCGATCAGAACATTTGAAAAAGTGCATAGTCCTACTTTTACATACACAAGACTTCACAGTTCTTCAGTGTGTCAGATTTCAACATGCAGTGACTCAGATATGAAGCACACACATCTGAAGCTCAGTTAATACAGGCACTCCACTAAAACAATGAAGAATTCTTCTTGAAATGTTACGTGCACTTAGATAAAATTGTATGTATATCTGGGAGAAATGTTTTTTTTGCGCTTCATCATCATGCAGTAATACATGTTTGATGTATGCAGTCATGAAATCAGAAACCCTCCCCTCTGAATCCAAACACAAGTGGTCACAGGAGATGCATTTGAGCAACCAGGTGTAAACGGCAATGTGTCTCGTCTGACCACTTGTGATCCGAGCACCTGAGCTGGATTTTAATATCAGGTGTAAACATGGCCTTACTCTCACTGATGCGGTTGTAGCAGATGGCCCCCTCTTGTTGTGCATGGCAGTTGACGGCTGTCCAGGTGCCTTTGGAGTCAACAAATACACACTTTTCCTCAGATTCACGGCCATCATTTACAAATCCATCTGGCCTGTATTTTACCGGAGATCCATCAGACCACTCAAAGGGCCACCCGCTTACCTAGAGAAAAAGCCATTACATATGGCATGATTACGACATTGACAACTAACAACTTATTGCTTATCAGCATGAAAATACTTGAAATTCCACAAATCAAATAGTACACAGTTATCTATTTTGATAAGGTGAACCATTCAGTGCTATAAAGTCTAAAAATGATCTCCAAGACTAAAGCAAATCATTAAAAAAATACAAAAGGCTGTACATCTTGATTGGAGAAGCCGATCCACAGTGGAAAGCCATCTCTTTTGGCAATCAGTGCCATGTTGTCATTAGTTGTCTTATCAGTAATGCTGGCGAGATGGCCTCCATTGCTGCCACACTCTTGCAGTGCCTGATACCAGTCCAGTTTCTTGGCCACCCGACGGTAACTTATGCCTTTTGGAGCCTTAACGTCAGCCACATCATTCATGAACTCTTCTTTGGAACCTTTAAAAGATATTTGCGTCTTTTAAGCTCGGTTTAATCATTTTAAACACCTTTTAGCTGTTTTGCAGTTAACTTAAAAGGACAGTTCACCAAAATGTAAAATTCTATCATCATTTACTCATCCTAATGTGGTTCCAAACCTGTATTACATTCTTTTCTCTATGGAAAAAAAGTTTAGCAGAATGTTAACCTCAATCACCATTCACTATCATTGTCTGCAAGAAGATTCAGTAAAAGTGAAAGGTGATTTAGACTAACATACTGCCTAACATTTCCTGTTGTGTTCCTCAGAAGACAGTCATGGCACTTTTGCACTGCACGTTACGGTTCGACTCGACTCGACTCTGCTCGCTTTACTTTTCTAAGCTTGCTTTTCCACTGCAGTTTAGTGCTGCCTCAGTGTGGGTGGGATTATAGGCTGATCGTCATAGTTGCGCCGCCTCTACTGCCGTGACATCATCTTAAATGCGACACATAAACAATAACACGACTGCTAGCTGTTAGCTACTAGCTCATTGTGCTGCATAAAGCAGTTGTTGCATGGTGATTTTACACAAGTATAACAGTTAAATTGGCCTGGTTGTTTTAGAAGCAAGCTTTCCAGTAGCTGGTCAACTTAATAAAGGAAAGTTTTCAAGCAGAATATAGAGTTAACGTAACAAAATGTACCATCCTCCATTGTGGACTCCAACAACGCCATGGCCGAGTACAGGGCTCTCTCCCTCCCATTGCTCGCCGGTCTACCGCCATAGATAGCGTCCATTTGGTCGAATCACTTCCACTTTCTTCTGTTTGAACCACTCCGGCTGTTGTGGTTCTTGATGGTGCTGTAATCACTTTTAAGTTTTTTTTAACTTTTCCCTACACTGTTGGTAGGTCCAGTGGCAGCCATATGCAGCCAACAGCTGAGACACTTTCTGAAAAAACTTTTTGTTTCATGTCATTTCGTTCGTCGCTAACGTGAGGAATGTCTGCACCTCGTTTATTGACCACGGCGTGGTTTTGCACACAGCCATTTCTTTTTACAATTCGAAAGTCGCGTGAACAACTGATACTGCTATCGCTGTTGCTAACTTTTAAAACTAGCAGGTTGATGTCCTGTGTCGCAAATCCAGTGACACTGGTAGTGACGATTCTCTCTGACCAATCAGTGATCTGCAGGGTTTTGACTTCACATTTAGTATCGTCTTGGCTTGCTTGGAACCTCGACCGAGGTGGTACTAAAAAAAGTACCAGGTTCCAGGTACTATCCACAGTGGAAAACCCCCAAAAAGTGATCAGAGTTGAGTCGAGCTGTACCGTGTAGTGGAAAAGCCCCATTAGTCATATGGGTTTGGAACAACATGAGAGTAAATTAAGACATAATTTTAAATTTTGGATTAACTATTCCTTTAAATAGTCCTGCAGTGACAAACATTTTTTTTGAAGTACAAATATTGCAAATATTTTTAGTCTCTCAATTAATGTCATAAAATTGCATGCATTATAATTATTCTAAAGAATAATTGCAGTTTTGGGATAAATAATGAAATGTCTTAATATCCATACATGCATATAAGGCAAAGCATGCTGAAAACTCATTGCTGATGGTTTACCATTTTCAATCTTGCACACTACAATACTCCGCTGTTTGACGGCTGTGAAATGGCGTTGATTTGTTATCACCTCCCACTCTCCAATCAGGTTGAGGCCAACCATAAAGGGCTCAGTGATGTTTGGTCTTCCACCGTATTTCCAATTGGAGTACTGCACATTGCTGCCATCTAGCCATTTCAGCTGCTCATCTGAATCAAAGACATAGTTTATAAAGGAACAGTTCAAAATAGGTTTGAAATGGCATGAGGGTGAGATAACTGAATTTTCATGATTAGGTGAACAATCCCTTTAAGCTCTTTAAGATTGAAGCAGATTGAACTTTGGCAGGTGATCATCTTACCTGTCCAGTTTTTGCTCATTCCCAGCCACACAAACATTGCCAGGTTTTTGAATGGCAACAGCTGCTGCCTGATAAATTCATTCTCTTCCTCATCACGGATGGTCAGGATTTCACCATATCCAGCTTAAACACAGACAAGATGGCCAAAAAGCATTAGAAATTCAGGTTTAGTATAACTAATATAATGTTCTCAAGGTATCATTGTCCTTCTGGCACAAATATTACAGACAGTACTTAAAAAAGGGGAAATAGTGCACTTTTTCATGGCATAAAACTTTTGAAAAGATTCCAGCATAAAATTACAATAACATGCCTCACCCCAACTACATTTCAATGGAACTTTCCTACAGAATAATTTGTCTAGGTTTTATAGGTCTCAGATATAAATTAACAACTATGTGTACCGAGAGACTTGCAGATCTGCTGGTCAGTCTTATTCCCCCACCTGGAGAATACCAGCAGTAAAGTATAGCAGTTGTTCTTGAAGCGGACCCAGTTCTGTCCATTGCTCTTGTGAGGACATTTTACCGGACTCACTTCAGGTGTGATGCTCTCTTCTGTTATGGAAAAATAAATTTTAAAGCAAACAAAATGTTCAGTCACTGTTGAGGCTAGTTAGGACAAAAACTCAAGATTTACATAGAAGAGATAACCTTTAGCGCTTTCAGTTGTGAGACATTAATTGACCCTTTGCTAAAAGCATTTCTGACCAATCCTATCTTAGCAACTGTTCCCATTTCTCTGACAAGTGCTTGCTTCTTCCCAGTGAGGGTCTATGGGAATAATGTGTGTTTGAGCAGTTTAGCGGAATTTTACAGAAATTATCTAAAAAAACAAACAAAACAAAAAAACCTTAAAACATTGTTGCTGGGCCATTTTTAATAGTGACAAGGTAACTAGAGAGGATACACTATTTTTATTTTCATTATAAAAAAAAAATCTTTAAATAGCCTAAATCTCAAGATAAGCATACTATGGATTAAATTGTGTCAGCAATCAGCTCCCAAATATACATCTATAACATGAGCAAGGAAACATATATTTGCTCCTTGGTAAATTAAAGCTAATAACTCAAAGAGACTGTTCATTTTTGGGTGAACTTTCTCACATCATTTACTCACTCTCATGCATCCCAGATGTGTATGACTTTCATTCTTCTACAGAACACAAACGAAGATTTTTAGAAGAATATTTCAGTTTTGTAGGTCCATTCAATGCAAGTGAATGGTGACCAGAACTTAGAAGCTTCAAAAATCACAAAGGCAGCATAAAAGTAATCCATATGACTCCAGTGGTTAAATCCATGTCTTCAGAAGCGATATGATATGTGCTGGTAAAAAAACAGATCAATATTTAAGTCCTTTTTTACAATCAATCCCCACTTTATTCTTCTTTTGTTTTTGGCAATTCACATTCTTTGTGCATATCGCCACCTACTGGGCAGGGAGGAGAATGTATAATAAAAAACAACTTAATTGTTGATCTGTTTCTCACCCACATCTATCATATCGCTTCTGACGAACCATTGGAGTCTTATGGATTACTTTTATGCTGCCTTTATGTGCTTTCTGGACCTTACACATTTTGGTCACCATTCACTTGCATTGTATGGACCTGCAGAACTGAGATATTCTTCTAAAAATCTTTGTTTGTGATCAGCAGAAGACAGAAAGTCATACACATCTGGGATGGCATGAGGGTAAGTAAATGAGAGAATTTTCATGGTGTCAGTTAGACCAAGCTTTATAATAACAAGAACTTCTGGATATCTCTTGAGAGCCACATTTTATAGGCTGCAGGTTGCACATAAAAAAATGCAACAGCCTTATCAAAACCGCATATTCCAATCTAATTTCTACCGTTTTCAATCAAATTACTGTATAATTTAACAATTTATTTTACAACAAACGTCAGATAAATATAATTTACATGTCACTCTTCATTTTAGGCCACGTAAGATTATTAATCAATATTTTGCCAAAAACTGTGCTATTCACAACAATCTCCCATTCATTCCTATGGGAAGTTCTGCAAAGCTTGTCAGAGCGAGCAATGGTAACCAAGAGGGGCGGAGCATAGTGAAGGGTCAGTTGTACATAACATAAGCTTGTTGTTATCTTGTGTTGGCCTCTTATTTATTATTAAAGCAGTTGCATATCATTATAAAAGGCTGCAACTGTTTTGAATTGAATTATTTGAACAAATGGTCCTCACTGTGTGGAACGTGGCAGATTGCTCCTGAAAGTTCTTCCTCACACTCTGTAGCTTTCCAAAAGCCATCAGTGTCCAGATACACACATGCCCCTGTGCTGGCTTCAGGGGTCCAGCGGTTGAATTCTGTGTGGCTCTGGTCTGTCCAGTGGTAGTGCTCCCCATCCTTGATAAATTTGGGGAAAAATCAACAACAGCAAAAACAAAAACAAATGAAGTTGGATCTAAGAGTCTTTCATGATTCAATTAACTAAATTAACTGAGTCAGAGTATGTTTTATGTATTCCAGTATGTAATATGTCAGTGAGTGAGTCACAAACTCTCACATCAGTGCTGTAGAGTCCAATCCAGAGGGGCTGTCCACCTCGAGAAACCTGAACGGTGAGCACTGCTTGAACATATGCATTCGATATGCTGACAAGTTCCATATTCTGGCTCCGGCACAAGCTAAGAGCATCTACCCATGTTAAATTGTTCTGTTGTACCAGCTTAAACGTATGATTACCAACATGGAACTCCTCTTTAGACACCACTGGTTCTTCAGGTTTATCTGGGAAATTGTCAGTGAAAGATGTTTTTATTTTAAAAAAAGAAAAGAAAAAGAAAATGGTAATTTCATGTTGATCAACAGGATATTTCTCAAAAACTGGCTGCATGTACATGGTAGTTATAGTCTTATTTTACATCAACAGACTTAACCAGACCATTAAACATGGGAAGCATGCATATTTTTTTTTTTAATTAAAGTGATAGTTCACCCAAAAAAATAAATATTCTCTTATAATTTACTCATCCTCATGCCATCCCAGATATGTATGACTTTTGCAGAACACAAACAAATATTTTAAGAAGAATATCTCAGCTCTGAAGGTCCATTCAATGCAAGTGAATGGTGACCAGAACTTTAAAGCTTCAAAAATCACAAAGGCAGAATAAAAGTAATCCATATGACTCCAGTGGTTAAATCCACATCTTCAGAAGCGATATGATATGTGCTGGTAAGGAACAGATCAATATTCAAGTCCTTTTTTACAATCAATTCCCACTTTCACTTTCACATTCTTCTTTTGTTTTTGGCAATTCACATTCTTTGCGCATATCACCACCTACTGGGCAGGGAGGAGAATTTATAATAAAAAAGGACTTAAATGATGATCTGTTTCTCTCCTACACCTATCATATCGCTTCTGATGAACCACTGGAGTCTTATGGATTACTTTTATGCTGCCTTTATGTGTTTTTTGGACCTTCAAAATTTTGGTCACCATTCACTTGCATTGTATAGACCTACAGAACTAAGATATTCTGCTAAAAATCTTTGTTTGTGTTCAGCAGAAGAAAGAAAATCATACACATCTGGGATGGCATGAGGGTGAGTAAATGAGAGAATTTTCATTTTTGGGTGAACTATTCCTTTAAGACTGTTGGTGTCAATTAGACCAAGCTCTATGATATCAAGAACTTCTGGATGTCTATTGAGAGTCACATTTTATAGGCTGCAGGTTGCACATAAAAAAATGCAACAGCCTTATCAAAACCACATATTCCAATCTCACTGGCTGGCTATGGAGACAGTTATAATTTCAAATGGGTATCACTTTGTTGCATACTGGTCTAATATTGTGGCATCATCAATTTCAGATTTACCTGCCCCTAAGCAAACTTTGGTTAGGTTGTTTTAGATGGTATCTAATTGGTCAGATCTTGGCAAGAATAAGCTGCAAAGTGGACTGTGCTTTGTGCCAATAGTGAAAGGTCTGGCTCTGCAACATTACACCTTAGCTAATTGGACAGCACATAACATAACCACTATAAAGATTCTGTAGAAACATACAGGCGATTGGAATAATTGGTGCTGGCTCCTACCTGCGTAATGTTGACAGACACTGAGATACTGACGGTCAGAGCAGGAAGTGTAGTCCCAGGTGCCCATCATGTCAGAATGAGCATCATTATACATGTAGGCACAAAGTTCCAGGGAGTCTTGTTCAAATTTCTGTCATGCAAATCAAGGTGAGAAAAAGAGAAAGTCTCACTGGTTGTTCTAGGTCCACACTGAACACAAGACAATTGTAGCCTCCAATGCTTTGGCTAACTGGATCACACCTAAATGTATAGATAGCACACTAATATGAGTTCACTATCAAAGCAGATATGGACACTTGCATTGATGAACATGGGTCGTAACTGGCCATGCAGGAGTGGATTGAAGTTCAGATATGTAACCGGTAATTTGTCCACCCATTGGGTGTCATGAAGCTTGAACTTCAGACCAATCCAGACTTTCTGAGGTTGCCCTGGTAACATGGGTAACAGGGTAGTGATGAAATCTAAATGGAGGTAATGCAAGAAGGACAAATGGAGAGAAAGAGAGTCAGGAATGACAAAAAGCATGGCTATGTATACTAAAAGCATGAAATATGGAACGTCATTGGATTCTAACAGTATACAACTAAACACACCCTGTTCGGCTTGGTTAGATATGGTGAGCAGGGAGCCCCTTAGTCTCTGACAGAACTCGTTCGCTTCCTTGAAGGTCCAAAAAAAAGACTTGGACAAAATCCAGTAGCACTGCAAGACACAAACACAATGGTATGATGAAGCACATTTTACAAATTTTTTAAGAAAAGGTTAGTGGTATTTGGCTGCGCAAAAGTTTCTGCCACGATGTTTGGATGTTGTGGGTGGTTTCCAGGGCATTGTGTTTCAAGTGGTTTTCAGTCCATTGCTATGTGGCATTGCTAGGGTGCTCTGAGTGGTTGCTTATTTGTCCCTAGATATCACTTTGGCATAGATATTTTGGTCCATAGATATGGCTCGGTTTCCTATAAAATTCTTTGTCAGTTTAAATCATCTGCCAGATGTAAATCGCAAGTCCCATCTTTTAAAAAAGTAATAACACGTCTCCTCAACACACATTTGAGGCATTATTTATGTCCATAGAAAAATTTACACACCGAAATGTAACACGTATAGCAGTGTTAGGGGTTTGATCAAATCCCCAACCCTTAGTAAAAGCAATAGTACTATTGATGCTTGCCTTAGTAAACACTATTAGCAAAATAAAAATAAAAAATTAAGAAAAAAACATTTGTTCAAAGCACTAGAGATGTGATTGGCTGTCGGTGTATGGACATGAAAGCCATCAGTGAATATCAGACCTTGTCTCTGAAGTGCTGGGCTTCGTTCTCACACTTGGTGCCAGCTGGGTGTGGTTCTGGGGTTCCTTTCTCTGCAGATGTGACATTCAGCGTCTCACATACGAAAGGCTGTCTTTCATTGCAACTCCCGCTGAAAACTACAGCAAATAAGATTAAAGAGGATCATCCAAGTTGGTTGTATGATGGTTGTAATTTCCTAGTATTTGGAATCATCACATTGTAACATCATAAGTAAATGAATCAATGTGGAAGTGACAGTGTGATTCAGAGCAAAATAGCCAGGGTAGAGGTGATGTGTTGTCTTTTCATTTCTAAAGTCTACACCAATTCACACAGTGTCTGCTCCAAAACCTAGTGAACTGCCTCACTGCCTCCATAGCCACCTGCCTTCTTTGGCAGTATCCTAACGGTCATGAAGCCGGACTAATTTTACTCCCATCAGCATAAATATATAGAGTACAGACATTTTTTTGAAAAATTTCAACTCCAACAGCGAATCATTAGGGGTCTGTTCCATAACGTAATGAGTTGCCTGGCTGTATGTTTTCTGTGGCGGCATCCTTACTGGAATGATGCCTCATTACATAATGTAGATAGCAATTTCTCACATAGTTCATATGGTGCTCATCACTCGCAGCGCACGAGAAACTAGACTCGCAGCTGATTTCAATACAGGTGACACGAGAGGATCAACGCGATCCTGTTAAAAGTATAAATACGCATAGTACACACATTTTTTTGGGGAAATGTTTTCTATGATTTTTAATGATACTTTTCAGTATTGAATGGATTAAAAGTATATTTATAATTTAAATTAACTTTGTCTGCCATCTTGGATTTATTTTTCCACAGAGCTCATCACGGTGCATTATGGGATCGCCTACCCAGGGAAGGATACATATGGGCTTCTCATTTCTTAAATTGTACATCCTCGTTTCCTTTCCTTGCTTCCTTTCTTCATTTACTAGCTCCAAACTCTTAGCAAATGAATAAAGGATGGAAGGAAAGGAAACGAGGACGGAGAAAATCGAAGCAAGGGGTGCTTCTCATTTCTTAAAATGTGCGTCCTCGTTTCCTCGCTCCTCCGTCCTCGAGCCCGTGACCCGGAAACCGATCAAAATCCGCCATCATTAAGGACATATCAATTCTCTAAATGCACCATTATGAGGCGAGGACAGAGGGCAGAAGAAGCTTCACGAGGATGCTTGAGCGAGGAAGCACAGGAGCATCCTATGCAGAAGACTTTTTAATTGAAGCACATGGTGCACGCTTAAATTATCCTCCCCTTTTACATCTGGTTCAATAGTTTTAATTCAAGTTTCACTTTAACAGTTTAAATAAACCATAATTGTCACATACTTCAACAGTGCATCTGTAATTATTTGTATTTATTATTAATATATATTTTTTTGAAATTAATTTTTTAGTGATTTAAAAAAAAAAAAAAAAAAAGAAAACAACACATACACACCAAATCAACATTTAACCCCCACTAATATCCCTCCCCAATCGCCAACCCCACCCCCAACAAACACTCCTGTGGTCACTTAAAATAATACTCACACATATATATACACACACACACACACACACACACACACACACACACACACACACACACACACACACACACAAAATAATAATAATAATAAAAAAAATATAATAAACATACATAACTAAACTAGACTTCTCTCTCCCCATCCCTTCCCCGAGAGCCCCCAAAACTGCTAAATAATTACCCCATTTTCTGAAAAAAGTCCCCAAACACCAGCCTTCTGCTTGCCACCTCCTCGAAAGCTGCCACCCTCCCCATCTCCGCATACCGCTCCGGAAATGATGGCGCTCCGTCCGACTTCCAACCCCTTAAAATAATTTGTCTGCCAATCATAATACTGGTCAGAACCCAATTTTTTATATCTAAAATGTAAAAAGTTAAATTTGAGTGCCCAAAATGTCACATAAACAACTCTGAACCTTCAACTAAAAATCTTGGATTTTAACACACCCCCAAAAGACATGGGTTGTGTCTCCAACTTCTGATTGGCATCACCAGCAAGTGGGTGTGTCTTTAAGACCAAGCCTATTCAATCTAGAGGGGGTCCAATAAAATCTATGTGAAACCTTGAATTGCATAAGGCGAACCCTTGCATCACTAGATACAGACTTGACATTTTTTAGAATCTTAGCCCACACTCCCTCCTCCAATACCAAGTTTAAATCTTTCTCCCATAATCTCTTGAGAGAAGTTGAAGCTCCGTCCCCCAGACTCTGAATTAGCAGGGAGTAATACACTGATGCCTCATAACCTTTTCCAAAAGCAGAGGTTTAGGGGCGTGTGCGCTACTCCCAAAAACAATACAGAGCAGGTGGCGCAGCTGTAAATACCTATAAAATTGAGATCTTGGAATCCCAAAATGTTGAACCAAATTCTCAAAAGATCTAAACCCTCCACTCTCAAACAGGTCACCGAGTGTAGTAACCCCCCTCACAATCCACACCTTCCTTCTTTTTATGGGGTGCCCCAACCCATTCACATTCCACGTGGAGAGAGACAATCCACTCATAATAACATTTGACATTTTGACATATTAGAAAAAATAGATTGTGTGTCAAAAATAAAATTATAAAGACCACATTTCAACATTAGTGCAACAGTCAAACCCCGAACTTACCCCTGAACCAAACAAACAGAAAAAAGAAAAACATGCACATTAACCACGCTCACAACAGCGCCAACTGGCGTCCATCCCTCTGAACTCAAACAGAGCCCCTGCGACAAATTTGCCGTCGGATTGCTCGAGTCTGGTGCTTCTGTACAAATTTTGTGAGAGAGAATTACATAACAGAAAATAATCTATAAAACAAACTCCAGCCAATAGGCAGAATAAATACAAAGAATGTGTAGATTCATTCACAAAACTGTCTCGAAGGTGTGTTCCTCCACAAAACAAACTCCAGCCTCTAGTGGAACCAGCACACACACACACACAAATGATGCTAGCGGATTAGCAGCTAATTCCCTCTCTGATGACTCCAGCTAATCGATCAGTTTCTCGACGTCCCCGATTCTTGTAACCAACTGAATTTTGTCTCCATCGCAGTAATCAATCGACGTATTACAGCAAGATCCTCCAAGTCCGCCACGACCTTCGCCAGCATTACAGACATGCTGGACAGTTGACTTTGAATTTCTCCCGCCGCACCATCCAAATAGAGTCCCTGGTCTGCAGCCCTGTCTAGGGTATCAGCTTGAGCACGTAAGTGTCTTTTAATATCTCCAGAGCCTGAGGATTTCGAATTCTTTGACATGATGACTTCATAGCACAGTTATGTAGCAGGGTGTATCGAATCTCACCAGTTTATGACATAAAAAGAATTAAAAACTATCAAAGTGCGCAGTGCTCGCAGTTCACACGTCCGACCCCCGCATGGCGCCACACGACTCTCCATGAATATATTAATTAATAAATAAATGGTTGTGTCAGATGTGAAGGGGGAGGAGAATGTATGCATGCCTGAGGTTCTTCAACCAAAAAGTCTTCCGGATAGGATGTTCCTGTGCTTCCTCGCTCAATCATCCTTGGAATGCTTCCTCTGTCCTCCGTCCTTGCGGCCCATTTAGAGAATTGATACGTCCTTAATGATGGTGGACTTTGTTTAGTTTCCAGGTCACCGGCTCGAGGACGGAGGAGCGAGGAAACGAGGATGCACAATTTAAGAAATAAGAAGCACCCATGATGCTACCTTAGAATTTGGCCAAAACTAGATATTTTGAGGCTGCATAATTAAGATACCACCTTTTGGAACAGCCTTCACATTGGGAGCATGCCTATGACTCCTTAAAATGCTGCCACTAAAGGAAGCTCACTAGGTTTCGGAACAGACCCTAGGTCCCAAAAAACCTAGTGAGCTGCCTACTTGAGCTGCATATTTGCCCTTCTGCAGCTGGTTGTAAGAAACCCTTTAAGTTAAGAAAACCCTTAGTCACAATTACAACTTAACTTTCTATACTTAGTGGATTTCTTGTAACTCGGAAAATTGACATCCTGCTTCTGAATACCCTGAAATTGACCCCATTCTGCCGAATTACTGACAACTGCCAGCCCCCATCTCCTGTTTTACTGACAAGCACCATTCCCAATCAGATTTTTTTGCATTATTTCAAATGTGTTCACTTTTCTCTGTGGCGCTACTTGTAACGCATTGCATGAGCAACCTCTGAGACTAGGTTCTGGTGCCATGGAAACCAAGAATTTATAGCATTCACCCCAAGACACATGTTCTGGTCCCATGAAAACCAGAAAGTAATCGCGTTCACATAAACAATGGTGAGTGCGATTCCGAGGTATCATTTTCACTCTAAAATGACACTTTTATTCCATTGATGGACAGGGGATACAGTTAAAAAAAATGCATTCCTGTTGAGTGTACCACATCATTTACAGCTAAAAATACAACTCGCTTCAGTGGACATTTACCCTGAAGAGGGCCAACAGCACTTCCAGCTTCGGTCACTTGGCAGCAGTTAAAGTTATTTTTAGCAGCAGGACTTCTGATCTCCTGTCGCCGAATTCACAGCATAGTCAGTCTAAAGTAAAGGCAGCAAAATGTTGTCGCCTTCTAAGACCACTCATGTTGGCTAAATTCTAGGCAGCATCGCATGTGTCCTTCATGGATATGCCAATCCCAGAAAGCATTGTGATAAGCTCAGTGAAAATTATTTCAGCATGGCGGACAACTCAAGAAAAATGCTAATTATCAATACTTCTATATTTTATAAAAGAACTGAACTCTATAAAAAAAATAGCTCCATCTAATTAAATTGCACTATTCCACCCAAAATTTGTGTGTGCTAGATTGTTTGTGCTTATCATTGTAGCTTTGCAAAATGTGCTAATGCCAAACTCTATTGGAATCAGTTGTAAGTGTTGGTCAAGTCTCTGTTACAGTTAACATGAGGAGTGCTATTTGTGTGTTGCTGCATGGGGTTGCTGTCTACTGTAAGGTGCTACCTTAGAAAATATCTGCCAAAGTAGACAATAGACAGTGAGAAATCTAGGTCTTGGAACAGAGCGATAGACAGTACTTTAGGAATCAAAATAAAACAATCTTCAGAGAGCACTCTCATACCAGGCATAATGGAAAGGGGAGTAATGGAGGAGCACCTGCCCAAAAATGCTGAATGATAGTAGTGCATGGGGCTAAGCCTACGAGAAAACACACACAAACACACATCTGCACACATCAGCAAAGTCCAGCTAAAGACTTAATTAACAAACTGAATCATAGATAGAGCTGAATACACCAGCTGCTTAAAGGAACAGTTCACCCAGAAAGAATTTGTAAACATTTACTCATCTTCATGTCTTTCCAAACCCATTTGAACCTTTCTTCCATGGAACACCAAAGCCGCCATCTTTTATATTTTATTTGTTCCTCACTCAAAGCTATCATTTGGCTTTAGAAGACTTTGAATATAGCACATGAGCCAAATGGGTGACAATTTTTTAGTGTCATTTCGGAGCTTTACATTCCCAGACCCCTTTCATTTTCATCATATGGAAAGAAGCAACCAGGATATTTAAAAAAAAAAAATTAATGGGTTTGGAACAGCATGGGGGTCAATAAATAATGACAGAATTTTAATTTTTAGGTGAACTGTTCATTTAATGAGGTTTGGATAAGGTATGATAAATCAGAACTTACATAAAAGGGATGCGAGGAACGGGGTAACGAAGGTTTGCCCACCACCTCACAATCTCTTTCCCTGAATGCTTCAAAAGATCATCAAAATTAGATTAATCAGCAGCTCATATGGACAGTCATAATCATATTCGTTCTCTCTAAACATCCCCCACCCCTCTCTGGCACCTCATAAAGATGCTCCTGAAGGTGGCGGGCAGCATTAAAGGTCTCAGGTTCCGCGAGTTTGCTGTTGTTGCTGCTGCAGTACATGACAGCTTCATCAAAGGACAACTTTGGATCTGTTACAAACCAAAACTCCTGCCCGTCTATAAACACAGAGGTCTCGTGGTGTCCATCTGTTGGAGTAGGCAAACACACAAATGTGTCACTGATTTCCACACAAAAAATGACCAAATATCCACAAAACATTTGAGCATTTAATGTTTAACAACAACAAAAATTCTACCTGGGTTGTACCACTCTGGTGTTTTTGGTGTTTGACCTAGAATTTGTAAACAGAAGATATAAAGACCATCAAATGAAATTGACTTTCTTAAAAATATAACTATGTACTGTGCACCTTTCTTAAGTATAGATACAGATGACAAAGCTATTTTGATATAATCTTTATAAATTGTGGCCTAATATTGTACTAGGTACAGTTGTAGTCAGAATTTTACATACACCTTAGCCAAATACATTTAAACTCAGTTTTTCCACAATTCCTGAAATTTAATCGTAGAAAACATTCCCTGTCTTAGGTCAGTTAGGATCACTACTTTATTTTAAGAATGTGAAATGTCAGAATAAAAGTAGAGAGAATTATTCCTTTCAGCTTTTATTACTTTCATCACATTCCCAGTGGGTCAGAAGTTTACATACACTTTGTTAGTATTTGGTAGCATTGCCTTTAAATTGTTTAACTTGGGTCAAACGTTTTGGGTAGCCTTCCACAAGCTTCTCACAATAAGTTGCTGGAATATTGGCCCATTCCTCCAGACAGAACTGGTATAACTGAGTCAGGTTTGTAGGCCTCCTTGCTCGCACATGCTTTTTCAGTTCAGCCTACAAATTTTATATCGTTTTGAGGTCAGGGCTTTGTGATGGCCACTCCAATACCTTGACTTTGTTGTCCTGAAGCCATTTTGCCACAACTTTGGAGGTATGCTTTGGGTCATTGTCCATTTGGAAAACCCATTTGCGACCGAGCTTTAACTTCCTGGCTGATGTCTTGAGATGTTGCTTTAATATATCCACATAATTTTCCTTTTCTCATGATGCCATCTATTTTGTGATGTGCACCAGTTCCTCCTGCAGCAAAGCACCCCCACAACGTGATGCTGCCACCCCCATGCTTCACGGTGGGATGGTGTTCTTCAGCTTGCAAGCCTCACTCTTTTTCCTCCAAACATAACGATGGTCATTGTGGCAAAACAGTTCAATATTTGTTTCATCAGACCAGAGGACATTTCTCCAAAAAGTAAGATCTTTGTCCCCATGTGCACTTGCAAACTGTAGTCTGGCTTTTTTATGGCAGTTTTGGAGCAGTGGCTTCTTCCTTGCCAAGCAGCCTTTCAGGTTATGTCGATACAGGACTCGTTTTACTGTGGATATAGATACTTGTCTACCTGATTCCTCAAGCATCTTCACAAGGTCCTTTGCTGTTATTCTGTTATTGATTTGCACTTTTAGCACCAAACTACGTTCATCTCTAGGAGACAGAATACGTCTCCTTCCTGACCGGTATGATGGCTGCATGGTCCCATGGTGTTTATACTTGCGTATTTTTGTTCTTATAGATGAATGTGGTACATTCAGGCATTTGGAAACTGGATGAAGCAGACTTGTGGAGGTCCACAATTTTTTTTTCTGAGGTCTTGGCTGATTTCTTTTGATTTTTCCATGATGTCAAGCAAAGAGGCACTGAGTTTGAAGGTAGGCCTTAAAATACATCAACAGGTACACCCCCAATTGACTCCAATTAGCCTATCAGAAGCTAATTGGCTAATGGCCTAAAGGCTTGACATCATTTTCTGGAATTTTCCAAGCTGCTTAAAGGCACTGTTAACTTTTTGTATGTAAACTTCTGACCCACTGGAATTGTGATATGGTCAAATAAAAGTGAAACAATCTGTCTGCAAACAATAGTTGGAAAAATTACTTGTGTCGTGCACAAAGTAGATGTCCTAAATGACTTGCCAAAACTATAGTTTGCTAATATGAAATCTGTGGAGTGGTAAAAAATGAGTTTTAATGACTTCAACTGAAGTGTATGTAAACTTCTGACTTCAACTGTATCTAATCTAATCTAATCTAATCTAATATATCCTCAGCATTAAGGGGTAGTAATAAAAGTTTAGGGTGTTGTTTACCTCGTGGTATCTGACACACCCACTCCAGTTTGGCGTTACAATGAAAGGTGCTGGGATAAAATGGCCGCGGTGGGATATTATGAAACAGGAGGAGATATGGCTTGTAGGTTGGTTTCAAAGTCTGATGATATAACACAAAAACAAAAAGACACACTTAAAGGGATAGTTCACCCAAAAATGAAAATTCTCTCATCATTTACTCACCCTATTGCCATCCCAGATGTGTATGACTTTCTTTCTTCTGCTGAACACAAACGAAGATTTTTAGAAGAATATTTCAGCTCTGTAGGTCTGTAGGCAAGTGAATGGTGACCAGAACTTTGAAGGTCCAAAAAGCACATAAAGGCAGCATAAAAGTAATCCATAAGACACCAGTGGTTAAATCCATGTCTTCCGAAGCAATATGATAGGTGAGTGAGAAACAAATAAATATTTAAGTCCTTTTTTACTATAAATTCTCCTCCCTTCCCTGTAGGTGGCGATATGCACTATGAATGCGAATTGCCAAAAACAGAAGAAGAAGAATGTGAAAGTGAATGTGGAGATTTATAGTAAAAAAGGACTTAAATATTGATTTTCTTCACACCCACACCTACCATATCGCTTCTGAAGATGGATTTAACCACTGGAGTCATATGGATCACTTATATGCTGCTTTTATATGCTTTTTTGACCTTCAAAGTTCTGGTTACCATTCACTTACCTCGTATGGACCTACAGAGCAGAGATATTTTTCTAAAAATCTTCGTTTGTGTTCTGCAGAAGAAAGAAAGTCATACACATCTGGGATGGCATGAGGGTGAGTAAATGATGAGAGATTTTTCATTTTTGGGTGAACTAACCCTTTAATTATCACAGGCAGTCTCAATTCAAACTGGCCTCTGCATCCTACTGCGTTACATGTACACACTCTCCCAGGGTCCAGGATACACTACATGGCCAAAAAGATGTGAACACCCTTTCTAATTAACAGGTGTAGCTAGGCTTAGTGATTCCAGTGAAAAGCAATCATAATGCTACGGCATAAAATAAGATTTCAGAGAAATTTGTGCTTTTGAGATTGTGGCAACAGTTTGGGGAGGACCCTTTCTGTTCCAGCATGACAATGCTCTTTGTGCACAATTCAAGGTCCAAATAGAAATAGGCTACTGAGTCTGGCATGGAAGAAATTGACTGGCTTGCACAAAACCCAGACCTGAACCTCAGATGGAAGAATGACCGGTTGGTTGCCGAGAGCGAGAGGCTGTTTTGCATCAATTACTGCCCTCCCCAATCGTTCACACATATAAATCCAATAAACATCAACTAAGCCAAAATATCTCAGGTTATAGCTCATTATTATATGACTCTCTGGAATACTTGATTCTGATTGGTCAGTCATGGCATTCTGCAATTAAATTATTTTGTATAATGTTGAATTTTTGTAAAACTTTTATAATTTTTAAATAAACTTCATCAATGACTGTTGTCCCAAGCAACTATTTTCCTACATAGCTGTGCTAGTTTCAGTCTCTTGTATCACTCTGCGTTCACGTTCTTCTAACATAGTAAAATAATCAGTCAATCACAGCCAATCATTGCCAAAAACAAAAACAAAAAAAACAAAAAAAAACCTTCAGGGAGATACAAGAGGTTTATTTTGCAATAATGACTGACTGTACAGTATCCCTTACTTAATCAGACCAAAACAACATTTTTAACTTCTAATATTTTATGTAGAGCTAAAGGTCAGAGGTCATGCAAGGCAAAGGTAATGAGAGGTTGTGTTGGCAACACCTTAAAGGCAGTGCAATCTCTGTTATAGTCATCATCTTCATGGAATTCTTGAGGGAAGATCAGCATGGAGACCTATAACCAAGCAAAAGAGGCAGCTGTAAACAATTGGCATATTGGCATTTGTCAACAAAGTAATAAAGATTAAATAATGGTTCAGATTGGTGAATTATCTCTCCATTTTGTTCAGGAAACATCTTAGGTTTGCTGACTCACTGGACGCCCGTCGCTCCACTCCCAGTTATTGTTGTTATTTGGGTTCCGTCGATTTAGTCCCACCCAGAAAAAACGATTATCGCTGTTCAGGGCAACAAACAACCACAAATACAAATATATTACTTTCTCTGCATGTGGGTCTATTTGTATTTATGGGGGAATGTGAAACAAACAGATTTAAACCTGATAGAGTCTCTCAGGATGAAATGTAATGCTTGCATTTCTTTAGCCTCAGTAAAGCTAGGCAGATTAGCGCCCAATGCCTCACAGAAACGCTCTGCCTCTTCCCACGAGCGCTTCCGGGTCAAACGCTCCTCATGAAAGACCTGCAGACCGGAAATACACATATAAACACCAACCAATTAGACCAAACTAGCAAATCTAAGGACTGCTAAATTAAAGGGATAGTTCACCAAAAAATGAAGATTCTCTCATCATTTATTCGTACACTGGCGGCCAAAAGTTTGGAATAATGTACAGATTTTGCTCTTATGGAAAGAAATTGGTACTTTTATTCAAGATCCATAACACTCTTTTCCAATTCTCTGTTGTCCAATGTCTGTGTTTCTTTGCCCATTCTAACCTTTTCTTTTTGTTTTTCTGTTTCAAAAGTGGCTTTTTCTTTGCAATTCTTCCCATAAGGCCTGCACCCCTGAGTCTTCTCTTTACTGTTGTACATGAAACTGGTGTTGTGTGGGTAGAATTCAATAAAGCCATCAGCTAAGGGGGCCTGGGTAGCTCAGTGGTAAAATACGCTGGCTACCACCCCTGGAGTTCGCTAGTTCGAATCCCAGGGTGTGCTGAGTGACTCCAGCCAGGTCTCGTAAGCAACCAAATTGGCCCGGTTGCTAGGGAGGGTAGAGTCACATTGGGCAACTGGGATTCGTCCTCCGCCACCCGGACTGAGGCGAATCACTATGCGACCACGAGGACTTAGAGCGCATTGGGAATTGGGCATTCCAAATTGGGAGAAAAAGGGGAAAAATCCCCCCCCCCCCCAAAAAAAAAATAAAAATAAAAAATAAAGCCGTCAGCTGAGGACATGTGAGGTGTCTATTTCTCAAACTAGAGACTCTGATGTACTTATCCTCTTGTTTAGTTGTACATCTGGCCTTCCACATCTCTTTCTGTCCTTGTTAGAAACAGTTGTGCTTTGTCTTTGAAGACTGTAGTGTACACCTTTGTGTGAAATCAGTTTTTTGGCAATTTCAAGCATTGTATAGCCTTCATTCTTCAAAACAATGATTGACTGACGAGTTTCTAGAGAAAGCTGTTTCTTTTTTGCCATTTTTGACCCAAAATTTACCTTAAGACATGGCAGTCTACTGCATACTGTGGCAACTCAAAAACAAAACACAAAGACAATGTTAAGCTTCATTAACAAACCAAATAGCTCTCAGCAGTGTTTGATATAATGGCACATGATTTTCTTGTACTAAATTAGCAATTTAGCGTGATTACTCAAGGATAAGGTATTGGAGTGATGGCTGCTAGAAATAGGGCCTGTCTAGATTTGAACAAAAATGACTTTTTTCAAATAGTAATGTTGCTGTTTTTTTACATCAGTAATGTCCTGACTATACTTTATGATTAGTTGAATGCCACTTTGGTGAATTAAAGTACCAATTTCCTTCCGAAACAGCAAAATCTGTACATTATTCCAAACTTTTGGCCGCCAGTGTAAATGAGAGAATTTAAATTTTTGGGTGAACTATCCCTTTAAACAAATAAACAGAAATTATGATTATGACAGCTGGTATTAACTAATCATTAAAATTGTTGATTACAGCATTCCTTTTAGGTCTACTCGTTATGCCATAATTGTATATTTAAAAAAAAAACTGAATGCATGAATGCAGAGCTGTGTGTGGACAGTCAGTGAGCTTGTGCTGAACTGCAGGGCTCAAACAGTCACACGTTGCTCGCTTTTTGTGCATAAATTATTAATAATTTGAATAGCAGTATTGTTTTCCATGCTGCCAAGAGGGCCAATGCAAAGTTGTCCGTTTTGATTTACTGATGTATAAAACAGCAATCAAGTAATTCAGGAACACAGTTCTCAGCATGTTTTGGATGTGTATCCTACATAAAGAACATGGCATGCAGTTGCCCCACACCAAGTAAGTATTTTTGTCATAATCATGCAGCACTAGCAAATCCCTTCACACTAAATGTTTTCAAGGAACGGTACCTTCAGGGTCATTAACACATAAGTATGCACACACACCTTGTAACAGTAATTAAGACCTTCCCTTGAGACCCATCCAGGTGCACAGGGAACATCGGGGTTGGGCACAACTGGGTCTGGAGTGGGTTGGACCATGGATCCGATGGGTCTCTTACAGATATTACCAGCACTGAACAGAGTGCAATTCTTAACGGCCCACTGGCCCAAAAGACCCTTTGTAGTTATCACCACACATCCTCCGGGGAAAGCTGGAAAATACACACACACACACACACACACGGTGTGTTCAATAAAAACATATCATTGTTTGTGTGTTGTTTAAGCAGATTGAGTTTATTTATTGTAATGACTTCTAATTTACCATATTCTAGATCCAATTTTATAACCAATTTATGCAGAAATCCAGGTAAATCCAAAAGGGTTCACAAACTTTTACCTGCAATTGTATATTTAAGTATTTACCTTGATTCCAATAAAAAAAATAAGATTAACATTCAATGCAAATTCTTATTACAAACAACATGACAGGGCATTGCCAATGAGCACACTAAATCCATCCAAAACAAAGGAAGATACTCTTGTCTAATGGAGATTTTTTGGGGTAAGGAACAACTATAGCCAACCCCATAATGAGTATTACCTGGTTCTGACAATCTCCAGTTGGTGTAGGTGACCCGGTCCGCTGTTCCATCCTGACTTATCCACTGGTACTCTCCGGACCCTTTAGAGTCCTGCAGCCCCGTCCAGAAATATAACTCCTCAGAGCTGATATGCTCCTTCAGAAGACTGTTAATGAAGGCCTGTTCAAATCTGGAGAGAGCATTTTAGACATGATATTAAAAGGGGGATGATGATACTTAAAAAAAAAAAAAAAACTACGTCGACCCACAACGGTCAAACAGCTTCACATTTATTGTGACAGATCATTTGGAAGATAAAAACTTTTACTTAACACCTACTGTAACATCTATTGTACTGATCCTAACAAATATACTAACACAATGTGTTTGAAGCATTATAAGAAAATAGTAAGGAGTAAATAGTATACGTTAAAGCTCTGTTACCTGTAATTAATAGTGATGTGGCAGCTGTTTTTATAAGACACTAGATCAGTGTCCACTTTATAGCATGCATTGGCATGTCTTTTCCAATTCTAGAGATAAAGAAAACCAGATATGTGCCAATAAAATCTAGGTCAGATTCACAACAACATCTGAAATCTAAATGCATGGCAATAATAACAGCATAATGCACAAAAAGTAATCTATGCATTTTCATACATGGGTGGAGTTTCAGTTATTTATATACCCCACTCTCTCTCTATTTAATGTGTCAGTGATGGTCACTCACCCCTTCTGGAGGGCAGCCTTCCTCTGGAGCACTGTCATTCACCATCCCTTTCATCTTACACATGTAAGACCTCGGCTCGTCACAGTCAGACACAGACCATGTGTGATGCTGTAAACGGAGACAGAGAAACAACAGTTGATGATGTTTTCATGCATTCATTCTAATAATATGACAAAGATTAGTGAGCTAAACAGTCTACCAGTATCTGACATAAGAAAATACACACACACCTCTCCGGCATAGTACACACAATGGATGGTATTTGGTAGAAGTGGTGGAGGTTCAGCCCTGGCCCAGTATGTGAAGGACACTGGCACTCCATCAACCCATTCAAAAACTGAGGAAGTTCCATTGCCCATAAGACCAATCCAAACCTCTGTAATTTCTTTCACACATATATAAAATAAAATGAAACCAGAGTGCATAGTATACAATAATTGTTAAATGAATGATCTTTATTAGGGCTGTCAGTCGATTCAGATAATTAAATTTGTTTTTTTGTGGTTATGAATAATGTCAGAATATGCCGAAATCTGCCTCTAAATACATAAAACTGAAAGCACTGAAAGTATCTTCAGTTTTAACTAATTCAGTACCTTTTAAAGGAAAGTAAACCCAATATTCTGTAATAAGCATGATTTTCTGATGCCATATTCTAGTACCACTGAAAGTGTGTTTGGTGGCATTTCATACTTGAGCTTTAATGGTAATTAAAGGGATAGTCCACCCAAAAAATAATAATAATAATAATAATAAAATAAATAAATAATCTATTATAGATTCAACTTTAAAAATATTAATAAAAAAGTAAACGTCCTTCTACTGAACACAAATGAAGACTTTTAGAAGAATATTTCAGCTCTGTAGGTCCTCATAATGCAAGTGAATGATACCAATATTTTGAAGCCCCAAAAAGCACATAAGTGCAGCATTAAAATAATCCATATGACTCCAGTGGTTAAATTCATATCTTCAGAAGAGATATGATAGGTGTGGGTAAGAAACAGATCAATATTTAAGTCTTTTTTTTAAAAAAATTTTTTAATGTAAATTCTCCTCCCTGCCCACTAGGTGGTGATATGCATGCAGAATGTGAATCTGCAAAAAGAAAACACGATGAATGTAAAAGTGACATTGGAGGTTTATAGTAAAAAAGGACTTAAATATTGATCTGTTTCTCACCCACACCCAACAATAGGGTGAACACACTGATCCGACAAAACCCAACAACTGTTAGATGTTGGTGTTTGTTGGCATCTGTTGCCGTTTGTTGGGGCAGTGTGAACTGGCCTTTAAAGGAGATATGATGTGAATATATCCATACAGTGCAAGTCAATGGGGACCAACACTTCCAAAGCTACAAAAAAAAAACAAAAAAACATAAAAGGCAGCATAAAGGCAATCCATGTCTTCTGAAGCGATACGATCAGTTTTGGGTGAAAACAGAACAAAATGCATCTTCTTTTTTTTACTAATTATTCTTACCATCTGCAGTCTCCTTGGTGATCATGATTTGAAGCTCAATAACATTTCATCATGCTTGATGTATACACAAAGCATTTTGGAGCTTGGAAGTGTTGGTCCCCATTGACTGACATTGCATGGATATATTCATATTATATCTTCATCAAAATATCTTCGTTTGTGTTCCTCAGAAGAAAGAAAGTCATATGATTTTAAGATGACATAAGGGTGAGTAAATGATGAGAGATATTATTGTTGGGTGAACTATTCCTTTAAGCTGGGATAGACAAAACCATTATACCACTTAACCAAAAAACAACACAATTAAACTTTAAGGGTGTCAAACATATTTAATGAATCTCATAAATTAACATGTTAATTATGGCACCCCTAAATGTACTGTATATATTTTACAAACCCCTTATTTTTCCAAAACACATTTGTTGCTGTTTGAGCTTATACATTAGTGTGTTAGCGAGATGTGTGTGTACCTGTATGAAAGTTTGCATGTAGCATTTCTACATCCTCCAAGCTGTGCATGCTGGCGAGCTGAGATCCATCCATTTCACAGGTCTGCTTTGCTTCAGGCTGGGACAGTTTCAACTCTTTTGGCTCTCTGTGGAGTTTATAACAGAATCCTTTCCACCCAACCCAACCATCCTTACACATCGTGGGCTTATACACCTCCCTGACTGCTGAAACAAATTGGAAGGAGAATGTAAAGAGAGAGAGGGAGAGAGAGACAGAGACAGAAATGAAGGAAAAGAGAGCAATATCTGACCTGTACTCTCAGCCTGACTGTCATTCTCGTTCTTCTCACAGATGAATGGAAGTTGATTCTCACACGTCTCTGTACCAAAACGCAGCTGCTCCTGAACAACCCCACAGTACTCGTATGACACTAGTGACCTGTTAAAAATGCCTAACGAACACATACAGAAAAGAAATAAAAAAATTAACACTTTATGCAAACAGTGCTGTGGGTAAAACAATAACAAAACAAAAAAATTACTGTAATAAGATAGAGTTTTTCTAAATTGATGTTAATTATGTAAACAACTATTCTTTATTTTGTATTACAGTTCATATATAACTGAAATGAAAATTTTGTGACTATCATTGTATTGTCCAACTAGTATATGTTTATATAGGCTTTAGAAATTAATTAATCAGTTGATGATCAGTGATGATTAGCGTAATTACTGTTCAAACTATTAAAGTAATTCCATTACAATCAAGAAAATGTCATTAGTAATTAGGTGAATCTCACAAATTAATGTCTTTAAATGCTAAATCTATTTATAGTTTGTATAAATAGGAATGAAGCCTATTTTAAGGACAGTTACGATTTCTTTTTTTTTTTTTTCATGACAGTTAAGCACAATTCTCAATACTGTAATGAGAAGAAAATCTCATTCTCATTACTATACTACAGTGTGCTTAATTGTCATGAAAATAAATGAAATTTCTGTATGGGTAATACAAATTTTTCAAAATTACCTGTATTTACAGTATTTATACATTTGTATTAAAATCTGATTTGATCCAAGTTACAATAATGAACAAACACAATCTGTTTTAACTAATAACACATAATTTATTGTATTGTTCTTGTACATACTGAATACATCACACAAACATTCACAGTGTAGGTTGGAAAAAGTATGTGAACCTCTAGGTTAATGATGTCAAAAGTCAACTGGCATCCAATAAATAAAACAAGATTGGAGGTGTGGGTTAGAGCTAATTTGACTTATAAAAAACACAAACATTTTGAATTTGCTATTCACAAGAAGCATCTGCGTGGATCCAGCCTAGCAAAAAAAGAGATCTCAGAAGACCTACGAATAAGAATTGTTGCTTTGCATAAAGCTGGAAAGTGTTACTAAGTTATCTCAAAGAGCTTAGATATTCATCTGTCTACAGTTAGAACAACTGTCTATAAATGGAGACGATTTAGTACTGTGAGTACTCTCCCTGGAAGTGGCTGTCCAGCCAAGGGTTCACTTACTTTTTCCACATTACTGTGAATGTTTTTTTTGTTTTTTTCACCCAATTTGGAATGCTCAATTTCCAATGTGCTCTAAGTCCTCTTTGTCGCGTAGTGATTCGCCTCAATCCGGGTGGCGGAGGATGAATCCCAGTTGCCTCTGCGTCTGAGACCATCAACCCGCACATCTTATCATGTGGCTTGTTGAGCGCATTGCCACGGAGACATAGCGCATGTGGAGGCTTCACACCATCCACCATGGCATCAGTGCTCAACTCACCATGCGCCCCACGAGAACGAACCACATTATGGCGACCACGAGGAGGTTACCCCATGTGACTCTTCCCTCCCTTGCAACCAGGCCAATTTGGTTGCTTAGGAGACCTGGCTGGAGTCACTCAGCACGCCCTGGGATTCGAACTAGCGAACTCCAGGGGTGGTAGCCAGCGTCTTTTACCACTGAGCTACCCAGGTCCCCCACTGTGAATGTTTAATGGGAGGTGTTCAGTAAAGACATGAAATATTATAATTGTTTGTGTGTTGTTAGCTTGAGCACATTGTGTTCGTCTTTACTAGTGACTGAAGATGAGATCGCATTTTATGATCAATTAATGCAGAAAACCAGCTAATTCCAAAGGGTTCGCATTGTTCTTGCCACTGTGCGTATGTATATTTATTTATTTATTAGGGGTGTAATGGTACATGTATTCATCCCGAACCGTCACAGTACTGACGTCATGGTTCAGTGCATGCAGTCAGACAAAGAGTACATCTGACACAGGCGATCCACACTCCAATCCAGAAGGGGGCGCGCGCGGTAATGCAACACTGTTTGCTAACCTCCACAACAGGGAAAAAAAAAAAAAAAAAAAAAAGCAGAAGAAGAAGAGCCCATCTATGCACCAACCCAAAACAAGAATGGCTTCTCCTAATGCACAAGTTTTATTTTTCATTATTCTATTTATTTTGTACTTTTATAACACAAGAGATGCTTTTCAATTTGTAGCTGATTGTGACCAAATACCTTTTGTTTTTTATCAACCCTACAAAAAAATATGGCCTATGCAAGAGTGCATTCTGTTTACTGCTTAATACACTAAAGGAGGCTGTACCTCAGGGGGAACTAAATGCCGCTATGTGGAACAAACTGTAATTTGCACTACTGTCTGTTCAAAATAAATGAAAAGTAACCTAGCATTTGGGATTTGTTGCTTTTTCCTGTTGTACCGAACTCGCATCGAATCCGTGCCCCCAAAACCGAGGTACATACTGAACCGTGACTTTTGTGTACCGTTACACCCCTAAAATATACATATATACATATAAAATATATATATATATATATATATATATATATATATATATATATATATTTTATAAAAAAATTAATAATTTAGGGTTGAAATAAGAGCTGGATATTTCTTTCCAGTTTTTGTGAGATTCACCTAAGTATTGGATAACTTTTTTGGAGTAGCTTCCCCAACACTGCATGCCAATCATTTATGTAGAAAGATTTTATGGAGTTAATTTTACTGACACCACACACACTGGGTGAGCAGAGACAAACCACCCACATCATCACAGCTGACCATCAGAGACAATGCTGTCATCCCTTTCCTCAGAAGCAGAGCCACATTCTGTTTCTGTCTACTGCATAAAGACACCATTCAAGCCACTGGCTTGTTATTCTACCAAAACAACTATGCTTGTATGTCCAAACATACAAGCACACCATCGTGTTAACAGTGACAGTAATGACATTGTCAGTGGTTAGAAAGCAGACTTGTGCTGACATATGATCACTGGTACGATGCGTGCATTGGCTCTCCTTGATTTATCAAAACTAAATCACTGCGGAACTGAATAAATGTCACACAGTAAATGTACTGTACATGTAGGACACAACAAATAGTGGAACAGCAGGAATTAAAGGGGACATACAGTATCATGGAAAACAGGATTTACTTGCTCTTTTTAAATAAAGAGTTGTACTACGTACTCTAACATTCACAAAACAAAGCTCCTACACCAGTCCACCCAGGCCATTTATGGAAACTAAGCTGCAAAAATTGGTCATTTATAAATCACTGTATTGACATCAGAACCATGAGCACATTAACATATGGCTAGCCAAATTTCTATATCAACACCTAAACACTATTCAGCAACTTGAATGACAATGTGAGCAAATAATAACACAAATCATTTCCATGTAGAAGTCTTAAAGGTACAGTAGCAAAATAATTCCAGTGGGGTAGTGAGTGTGTGGAAAATTGTCGTGTAAAGCTAAATTATGAATATTTATGCTGGAAGACACCTTGACTAACATTATAAATCAACTTCAGGGAAACAGAATATTCCAAAAAGGTTATATATGGCCCTTTAGATGTTTATTCTGGGTATATCATAGGTTAATTTACATTAGTTAATTATTTCCCCTTAAAATCAAAGATTAAAATCAACCATATATACATTTAATAGTCTACTGTAAGATCTTTGTTTATAGAGTTCTATCAGAATGAAATCACCTGTTTCCCAAGGGGCAAAAGATAAGGCGGATCCATCTGACCACTGCCATCCCTGCATCCAGTCCAGATGGTTCAGTCCAATCCACAGTTTGCTTGGCATGTCTTCCCGGCCCTTAACTGAGTGACAGAAATGGAGAACATTAAAAACAAACAAACAAAAAAAATATAAATAAATACAAAAATTACAGTAAAAAATTAGTCAAAAGTGAAAGAGAAATCAGTCTTACACAACTCAAGCTCTTGAGGGCTAGACACACTGAGCAAGTCTCCACCTTGACTACGACAGGCATCCCGTGCCTCATGCCAGGTCACCACTGCTGTGGATACCACCTGGTAGCAGCGTCCCTTTACGGTGCCTTTTTCCCATAAAGTAGAACAGCCTTCAACTAAATGAAATAAAAGTGGGTGGAGGGGTTAGTTAAGGTTCCTTCACTATCTAGACCAATTAGGTCACATCCACACTAATCTATTTTCGTACATTGATTTTGCTGCATTTAAGCTTCTTATCCACACTGGTACAGCGTTTTTCTCCACCAAAAACATCTTTGAAACAAATTCTCCATAACCGCATACTTTTGTCAAACTAAATGGATTACTGTGGAAGTGGCCTAAGTTGTCAGTCCCATTTGAAATGACACAATGCATCAGAACCCAGTAAACAGTTCCAATTAAAGGTGGTAAGAAATTCACCAAGCTCCTTGACCTTTTCAGAGTGCTGAAAGCTGGAAGCATATCTGCTACAGTATGTTAGAGCAGCATTTCTTTTTTATTATTATTATTATTTTCTCCCCAATTTGGGATGCCCAATTCCCAATGCGCTCTAAGTCCTCGTGGTGGCATAGTGACTCGCCTCAATCCGGGTGGCGGAGGACGAATCTCAGTTGCCTCCGCGTCTGAGACCGCCCATCCGCGCATCTTATCACATGACTTGTTGAGTGTGTTGCCGTGGAAAATAGCGTGAAGCCTCCACACACGCTATGTTTCCGCGGTAACACACTCAACAAGTCATGTGATAAAATGCGCGGATGGACAGTCTCAGACGCGGAGGCAACTGAGATTCGTCCTCCGCCACCCGGATTGAGGCGAGTCACTATGCCACCACACATCCACGCACAACTCACTACGAGCCCCGCCGAGAGCGAACCACATTATAGCGACCACGAGGAGGTTACTCCATGTGACTCTACCCTCCCTAGCAACCGGGCCAATTTGGATGCTTAGGAGACCTGGCTGGAGTAACTCATCATGCCCTGGATTCGAACTCAGGACTCCAGGGGTGGTAGTCAGCATCTTTACTCGCTGAGCTACCCAGGACCCCTAGAGGAGCATTTATTAAATAACTGCACATTTTCCAAAAATCTTTTTTTATTTTAATAATGAATGTGGCCTTGCAAGTACAGAACTGCTGAAAAGGCCAGCTTAAATCAACATATGTTCCACTTAAAATTAGGTCAACATGGTGTTTCTGCAGAAATGGTTGACCAAAGTGGTCTTGCTGGTTCAACCAGCCAACTGATGTGGTCCTGCTGGAAAAAGTAATGTTACAGGTTCAATACAAGTTAAGCTCTACATATTTTTGTTGGTGGAAAATTTTAAATTATTTTATGTGGTAATAGAAAGCTACTGTATGTTACAGATGCTGTCGATTACGACATGAAGTAACCTCAAGTCGTCCCCCAACAAATATCGTGTTGACAGCAATGCACTTACAATGGAAGTCTTGGGGGCAAGGCATTCCGAAGAGTTTGAAAGCAGAAATGTGAAGCTCATATTTTTGTTAAAGCACTTTTATTAATTATTCTGCACAAACGTGTATCATTTGAGTAATAAAGTTGTCTTAATCGATCTTTCAGTGTCAGGACTACTGTTCTAGGCAAACATTTGGTTATGCGTTAGCAGTGTAATTCCTGGGTTGATTTTTCTCTATGTAAACAGTTTCTTTCTAGTGTCCTTTTGAGTAGCATCCGAAAGTTACTGGGGGTTAGCAAGTTAACATGGTCACGAGAGAGTTGAAGATTGGATATAAATTTGCACAGCCAATGTTAGAGCGATTATTTCACTATAGTCTCAGATAAGGCCTATGGAGCTTTTGCTATACTGAGCAATATTTCTGATTTGAAGCAAGTAAGTGTCATAAGAAACGTACTCTAAAAGACACATTTTCACATGGACAGATCATTATAAATAACAATGAAACATGGCATATATAAAAAGGAATATGTTCCCCTAAGCATCAGTGTCAAGAGTTGTTATTACACGTCTTACATTTTATTTTTATGAGTTCAATCATTTATTTATTTTTAGCACACAATGGCTCCTTCTTGGATTGTACTATTTGAAATTATGTCTAGTAAATCAACAGTGAATTTAGACAAAAACATGTCTGATGAAAATGTTATAACATTTAGACCATCTCTTTATTATGAGATTGCTTCATCAGTGGTACAGAATTTATGCTGGATTGAAATTATTTTTTAAAAGTCATCCAGTAGTAAACTGGTTAATAGCTGGGTGTTTTGTAAAATGAGTCATATGTTTAAATGTTTGAAAGCCCTTTGACCTTCCCAGCTGCTTTTTGGAAAACCCCAGGAGTTGTGGGGGTTGGGATGTAAACCCTACCGTATTTCAGACAATTTCCCCACTTCTGCTCTAGGTCATAGTTTGCTGTGGTAGAGCACCAGTCTAGGGGCTGGTCGCCAGTGCCAGGCAGACAGCTGTGGTGCCACGTCTTGTTGTAGAGAAAGGGGAACTCACAGGGTGCCCCGTTAGAATTCCCCCCGCTTGTGTGTATGGCTGTGAAATAGAGAGGAACATTAATTTTTCACTATATTTGAGTCTGTGTTTTTCTGTACACTTCTGTGTTGGCATCAACATAAAGTTTCAACAGTCAAATGAGTGCAAATGCACTGAGGGAACCCACAAAGGCAACCCCAGATGCACACTTCACAATCTTTATCAAGAAAAAATGGCTAATGTAAAAAAGATTCAGCTTCAGACCAGCCACATGCAAATGTAGCCACTTTAAAAGGTGCTTTGAGTTTAAAGACGTTGTTACTCAGTGAAGAAACATGGGTTACATTTAGTTTTAGAGTGGAGAAAAGACCATAATTTCTGGGCAGGCAAAATATGCATAAGTTAACAACTAAAAAACAAACAAACTAACAAAAAACAAATAAATTAGGGCAATTAATTAAATGACATGCAGATTAATAAATCGAATTAATCACAATTAATTGCAAATGCTTGCTGAGAAAGGCCCTCAGATAACAATAATTCAATACAGAATGATTTCATAATTATGGTTAAATTTAAATGTAAATATTATAAATATAATATACACTCACTGAGCACTTTATTAGGAACACTATGGACCTAATAAAGTGCCCGACGTGGTATTCTGCTGTTGTAGCCCATCCGCCTCAAGGTTCGACGTGTTGTGCATTCTGAGATGCTATTCTGCTCACTACAATTGTACAGAGTGGTTATCTGTGTTACTGTAGCCTTTCTGTCAGCTCAAACCAGTTTGGCCATTCCCGTTGACCTCTCTCATCAACAAGGCGTTTCCGTCCGCAGAACTGCCGCTCACTGGATGTTTTTGTCACCATTCTGATTAAACTCTAGAGACTGTTGTGCGTGAAAATCCCAGAAGATCAGCAGTTACAGAAATACTCAAACCAGCCCGTCTGGCACCAACAATCATGCCACAGTCGAAATCACTGAGATCACATTTTTTCCCCATTCTGATGGTTGATGTGAACATTAACTGAAGCTCCTGACCCAAACTGTAAAGAGTCATGTTGTGCATCTAAATTTGTAAACAGAGCTCACATGGGAAATGTATCTGACATTGCCAAGAATTGTTTAGATTTTAGTTCAGAGCATGTGCAGTTTCACTAGGCAAAAGCAACAACTATTCGGCACAGAGGAAAAAGAAAGTACAGTGAGATTAGACATTTACTGGTAGATATGGCGCAATCACTGTGCTCATAAACAGTCATCTGGGCAGAACGACAGTTGGAGTTTCCCGTGAAGTCACACCAAATAACAGCGGCTTTGCTAGTGAACAGATATCCTATGCAAAACCTAAGACTCTTTCTGCAGGGCGCAGCAGCAGAAAGCAGATAAACAGGATGATTTCAACAGTCTGAAACAGTTTACTTACCTGTAAAACCACAGCACTTCATATGCATTTGCTGCAAGATCTTTCAACACAGTAAACCACACTAAACTCACACACACAAATGTTTGTACCAAATGTAGCTGCTGTAAACTGTCAGTATAGTTACAGGAAATCCCCTTTGCTTAAAAAAAAAAAAATAATAACTCAGACAGACCAAACACCTTTACAAAAATTAATAGAACAGAAAGGGGAAAAAAAATAGAAAATGCAGCAGCATTCACATCATGTCAGAATTACTGTTATGTTTTCAAAGGTTTCCAACTACTAAAAACCATTCATGTCTTTGTCAAAATCATCATTGGACAGTTGGAAACTCTTCATAAACTTCATGAAAAAAAAACCCCCAAAATTGTAGCCGACTCAACAGTTAGTTATGTACCACTACCTATAAGTCCTATTTCTGTTTGATATTCCATTTTATTATACGCAGCCATTGCTACAGAACCTGGTGCGCTGTCTTTGCTCTTAACTATTTTCCCAGAAAGTTGGCCTAGTGCTTCAGTTTTTACAAACCTAGTAGCACATAATTTTGAATGATGCATTTTACTATCACCAACAACAAGGCCACATGTGAATCCATTTTTCCGTTATAAGCATTCCCATAGAAACAAACCATTTCTCCAAGGAACAGCTCAGAGTAGAATCACAGAGTTGTCATCTCATAATTCTGATGACAACATGACATGAAACCAGCAACAGAAAAAATGGGCACAGTGGTGCTGGATCCTCACTTCTTGTAAGGTTTAAACCAGGAACCTTTCTGTTACCAGCGTTGGGCCTTAACCACTACCATACAATGTTTTTACTTATTCGTCTTTTAACAGACACTTTTATCTAACTTAGTCCCCGGTTTCCACCTGGTATTAAAATTTGGTTTTGGGTGATCCGATCACATGTGGTCAGCCCTAAAATAATACAGGTCTAAACGGGGTCTAAAACGTTTTGTTATCAGATCACAAGAACCACTTACGAATGAGGTCAAAAAACATGTGACCACATTGCATTTGATGTGTAAACGCTAATCCATCCTGTATGCGTCCTGGCAGCAGTCAAGCACTGCCCCTCACCTGCCAATCAACCGCTGTGCTAAAACAAGTTTAAACTTTGACAGTTACAAGCAGCTTTAAAAGGAAATAACCGTCCGATTGGAGAATTTAAAAAAGTTGATACATACACAGTCACGGGAACTTCACGGATCTTCTTAAGTGTGTCTGAAATCAACATAAAAGTGAAGCACAAACACCTGAAGCTCCTTTAATACATGTAATCCACTAATATAACAGCTTGACATGTAGCGTTTGTGCTTAGATTAAATTTCAACTGCATCTGGGAGAAACAGCGCATTTTTTTTTTCATGCTTTCTTTGTATCTTCTGACTTTGTTGCGCTTTATTATCATGCAATAACACACTAGAATAGTGATTGATGCATGTCATCATGAAACAGATACCCTCCCCTCCAAATCTGAACACAAGTGGTCACAGGAGATGCATTTAAGTGACCAGATGCAAACAGTGATGTGTCTCACCTGACCACATGTGATCGGATCACCCGAGATGCATCATAATACCAGGAGGAAACTGGGTCCTAGAGAACTTTCTTAAGGGCACAATCCATTAAAAGTAAATCGATTATCCTTGGTGGTGAACCTACAACGTTTTGGTTACATCCCAAGATCTTTACCCATAAGGCTACACCTAAGTGACAAGGCGTGTGCATGTACATGTGGTAGTTTCTTACTTCGGTAAGGCCGCTGACAGATGTTCTCTGAACTTCCTCCTCTTTTCCAGGTGTCTGTTGCATCCCGCTTTGCAGTTACAGTGTCTTCAGCTCCCATACTCAGTTTCATGTGGTATTCCGTGTTGATAATGTCCTCAAAGCACTTCCACTGCAGAATCTCTGTGGAGTCGCAGCTGAACAGGGTCACTGTTTTGGAGTGCACCTCCAGACCCAAACACATAGAAGACTCTACGTGGAACAGCCTGTGGCCCGAACCCCACTTCCATGACATGGCCGGTTCTGTTGAACACCCTCCCAACTTCAATGCCCCATTCTGGACCAGAAGGCACTTGCCAGTACTTTTGTGCTGGATAGTAAATGTGTCATCTCCTGTAATATAATAGATTGTGTCATATGGTGCAACGACATTTTATATGAGATGATTATCAGGCAAAAGAAGTTAGAGGGCAGAGATAATTTCTGAATTTTACATGTAAAATCAAACACTATATTAAGCTTCACAGGGCGAAATACAGAAACATATTTTAGAATCCTATCTTATCTGTTCAGATCCTAACTTGAACTTTTCTGATCACATTTATAGCATAATACCCTTGTAATTACTACTATGTAACCTATAAAATGTTCTTGTAAACTACAAAAAACCAACCAAGACACACACACACACACACACAATCATTGTGGGGACTCTCCAAAGACTTCCATGCATTTTATGGATTTTATACCGATCTAATGATAATTTCTATCCCCTAACCCTACCCCTAAACCTAACCCTCACAGAAACCTTTTTGCATTTTTACATTTTCAAAAAAACATAGTTTAGTGGTTTTAATAAGCCATTTCCCTCGTGGGGATCTCTGGCTGGGCCCCACAAGGTAGGTGATCTCGGGTTTTACTATCCTTGTGGGGACATTTGGTCCCCACAATGTAGTATAAACATGTACACACACACACTCATTGACAACAGACACAAAAGCAAACATAAGATTAAGTATTATAAACAAATCATCATTGAATATTTCCCTGACTACTGATAGTGAAAACACATTAATGCAAAGCAGAGGTTATTATCATTAAAATGACACCAAGATCAAGTTTGTAGTCCATTCAGAGGCAGAGATATTCCACAAAACAAGGAGGAAGGGCGGGGCTTCCCCAAAAAAGACTGTTTGTCTATGGGTGGAGTCCACCCCTCTCCCCACAAGATCTGTATGTATATTGTGATAGAAGGCCATAGAGAAAAATATATTTTCGCTAGTGTTTGCTGCCATCTAGAGGAACAATTAAAGGCCAAAAGTAAAAAGATAGAGCAAACAGAGCCTTTATTAAAAGCTTTTGAAATTGAAGATAAAAAAAAAGTAGTCAATTTGAACCGCCAGGTTCACAGTAAGGACTGGATCGTTAAGACCATCCAAGGGTTAAGATAGGAAGTTTCTATAATACAGCCCCAGATCACCAACAACGCAAACTGACTAGAGGCTCATTTAAACAACCATGTTTTGTTTTTTTAATTACAACATTTAGGCACATGCACATCATTTTCCGATTAAGGTCCATATTCTGATTAACCTTTTATTCCAAAAACAAGGTTAGATGCTGCATAACTACTGGAATACTGCTTTTGGTAATCAGCATCTGGAATCATCTAAGACATGCTACTCTCTTCTGGAAACACTTGAGATGATAAACTGGAGATGTGCATTCTCCACAGTAATTAAACCAACTCATTAATTCTCATTCATGTCCTTAACAGTAACACACAAGAGCACAAACACTGTTAGCCTACAAAAGTAGGCTATGACGTATCTTTTAATGTTTTTTTTTTTTAATCGAGTCTTCTCGCTCCAAAAATATTTTTATTCGACTGTACTGTCTGTATCTTATGTCACCCAAAATAACTTTCGGTTGGATATGTGCATATATAAATCAATATTATTTTACAGTGAATATGCCAGACTTATCCACTTGTATAGATGTGATGCCAAATGTCTCAAGTCAACTCTGCTGCAATCTTTGTTTAAATGGCACTTGTGTTATTGCTGAAGTAGCCTTGGAGTGCATTTAAATAAACACTGTCACTATCATTTTCCTCTTGCTAAAGGCAAGCTATTTTACACAAGAACTAATAAGGTGTCACAGTTGTGTCTGCATTCTGATTTTCACTTTGCTGTTTGGAACAATAGGCATAAAACAAAGAGCTCTTTGAGACATGCAGTGCTCTGCTGAGGGTGGGCCATCACTGCAGCCACAACAAAACAAACATAGCATCAATATTTCTCTGAAGAGTTTGTGACGCATTATTTATTTAGGAAAATCACATGTGAAAGTATTGTGTGTGTGCTTTAATAATGTTAATATATGTCTATAAACATACAAACATACATATTTTTACATATATTAGATATCAGGTTTATAGTATACATTGCTAATATAGGCTTTTTCAAAATGGATTAGTTTTAATAAAGGCTAAAGGGTGTTAAGTGTCAAATGCTCTCTCTCTCTCTCTCTCTCTCTCTCTCTCTCTCTCCGTGTGTGTCTCGCCCACATAAACACACATATATTTCTGAAATATGAGGACTTGATTTACAGGAGGCAGCTATCAGCAGTGATCTACACTGAGGCAATTAAGTGGTTTAACATTTCAATGCTCTTATAAAACTGTGTATAATGATTTCCAAACATTGGAAATGACCCTCTAAACAGGCAGCATGTAAACCAATGGGGCTTTACCAGAACCACAAATTCACACATGTAAGCTGAGTAGAGAACTAAACTAATATTTCACAGAGAAGTGTATCAAATTCTTTAAAACAGTGAATAAACATTTCATAAGCAACTCACAACCAGCCTGCTTTCAGTCCTTCTCTAAGAGAAGTGTCTTATTGGTATCTTATAAAAAGCAACTGTATTAATTTATAGTAGTTAGAATGCTCTTATTTAGGCTGTACAGAGGATATATGTTATAAGATATAAGAAAAGCAGACTTACCATTGTTTACAGCTGATCCGCAACTACCTAAATTAATTGCTCCTGTTCCTAAAAGAAGGATTAATAGTGTACAAAACAACGGCTGCTGTCTGTCCCAATCCATGATGAGAAATGTAAATAACATCCTTTAAAAGCAGTCATACGTCTCTCCGGAGTACATAAGCACTGGCCTGGTTTTTGTACTCTCACGTTAACCACACTTGGTGACTCGCCACTCCTGACACATTTTCTGTTTCTGTTTATTGCTCTACTGATGGTCAGCTGTCAAGTACGTCACAGCGACGAAGGCCACGCCCCAATATGTAATACTGCTTATTGATTGGTGGCTCACATTGACATCGCGCTCTTCACCCCCTTTTGATATTTGAAGCTGTTTGATAAATTATTTTTTGCCCTTTCGGGCTAATGGTTAATTAACTAGTGAAAAATATTGAAAATCTGCATTTAGTCACATTAAACAGTGTTAATGTAAAAATGATTAAGAAGAGAAAAAAAAAGTGAAACTGATCCTAACTTCACTATTTTTTTACTTTTCTAAAAACACAACTGCTTAAAAATAGAACAAAATGTAAACTGTGAAACACAATAACTCTATGTAGAACATTAAAACTATCTCTCTCTCTCTCTCTCTCTCTCTCTCTCTCTCTCTCTCTCTCTCTCTCTCTCTCTCACACACACACACACACACACACACACACAAACAACAACAACAACCAATATCAAAAATTCTAACTGTTCTTCTTAGTTCAAAATGTACCACAAATATATGAAATCTGATTAAAAAAAAAAAAAAAAAAAACAACAACACACACAACAATGAGGCCACAACTGTCTAGCCATACAGTCCAGGACACACTTCCTTATACAAATGTACAAGGCAGTTATATTTTTTGCAAAATTGCAAAATACAGAGGGCATTTCTGAACTTAGAATGTACAGCCTTTGTGTGTTGTAATACCAAAGACCTCAGAGGAACGTTGGATGACTAAAAACAACATTATTAATTCACTTTTTTTTCTTTTCTTTCTTTCTTTCTTTTTTTTTTTTTTTTTTGCATAGTTACATAATGAATTCAAATAATGTGGAACAATAAGTTTTGCTGTCCTATAAAAAATATATTAGAACCCTATGAAAAGTGAGATAACTACAATCAGTTTCATTACAGATGTGCAGATAGTAGTCTCTTGAGGGACTGAGGCTTTGAGGCTGAATTTGAATCTGAATTTGGTGCGTAATCTACTGCAGACTAACTTTATTCTAATAACACTGCTCTGGTGCACTGTAAATTGTGCAAGGTAAGTTGCTTATAAAGAACAAAACATGTAATCCTACAACAAACACACTTCAGATCAAATAAGTTTCAGGTCTCCAAGGACAGCACAATGTTACTAAATAAGAACGTAATACTGATACACAATGCAACCTTGTCTGTGTAAGGTAAACATTTCTTCAAGACCACACTGTCCTGTTCTGCTTTGGTGTGCAATGGCTTATATGAATATGTTGGTCCTTTTTGGTTGTAGTTTATTGCTCTAAATAGAGCAGCTTCCTAGATCTGCCTATTAATAGACTTCAAACAAGCAGTTAGTTCTAGAAGTTCCTGGGGACCACATGGATCCCAAAGTCGTATTGTGGATCCCATTTTACTTGAAGGTGATGTATTTTTTAATTTTTAATTTTTATTATTATTATTATGTTCAAACACTTCTCTGCTTAATATGCAGAGACAAGTATACTGTAAGTCATTGTTGGTTGATTCCCCTAAAGTATAAACACAACAACACTAGCTCAACCAATGGCTTGAGTTTGGGTCGTGTCTATCTGTTTGTCTGATCATTGGCAGATGGGAAAATGTTGGGAAACCTGTTTGAAAACATTTAGTTATTTCTTTAATTCTGTCTGGTGATTCTACTGGTGCAGAAATTAGACACTTCACCTTTAAAAATGTCGGGAATTGATTGGTTTGAGAAAAGTGGGCGTTCCATACCAGTGTTTGACGTCTTGACACACCACTGGCTGAAACTTAAGCGGCCTTAGTGAGGATAGTTAACTAGGAAAGTTGTTTCAGGGGTAGAGTAAGTTATTACTTGCTACTTGATGAAATATTATGAAGACAAACATTTTTCTCTTTGGAATACAATTATGAATCATGCACAATAAGATGAGGAATGTGTATTCAGTAAATAGGGTCAATTTTGATTTCATGTTGACATTAAAGGGATAGTTCACACCAAAATTAAAATTCTCTCATTATTTACTCTCCCTCATGCCATCCGAGATGTGCATGACTTTCTTTTTAAAACAATATCTCAGCTCTGTAGGTCCATACAATGCAAGTGAATGGTGGCCAGAACTTTGAAGGTCCAAAAATCATATTGAGGCAGCATAAAAGTAATCCAGTGGTTAAATTCATATCTTCCAAAGCTATATGATAAGTGTGGGTGAGAAACAGATCAATATTTAAGTCCTTTTTTGCTACAAATTCTCCTCCCTGCCCAGGTGGCAATATGCATGTAGAATGCGAATCGCCAAAAACAGAAGAACGTGAAAGTGGAGATTGATTGTAAGTTTTTGGGTGAACTATTCCTTTAACACCTAACAATATCAACAAACAAGCAATTTGGCACAGCCTGTTGTTGTCCTGAATGAAACAATGTGGAAAAAAAGTCCCATCTCTCACTTTAAGGCTATGCCTTTCATTATGCTTTTAAAATGAACGATCATGGGACTTCATAAGACTAGTCTGTGCATAATATTCTCTCTTAGCAGCAGCATGGACAGACAACTTGAGAATCTTCATTTCAGAACCATCATATTCCCGCTGCAGTATCCCTGACTGAACTAATGCTAACTCATACACACACACACACACACACACACTGTCCACTGCTTGTGTCTTCAGGTCTAGGAGCAAAACATTTTCATCCTGGTCACTGGTTTGAGAGTTTGTCTGTCTATAGTAGGCACTCCCAAATGATGGAAGCCTTTGTATACACAAAGAGTTTCATTTGTAAAGGAGCCACAACGAGCCAATCATCACAGCAAAGAGCAAAATTGCCACCAATGCTGCAACAGACATGACACCATGGTGCAGACCTGAAAAGGACATGACAAGTTTGTTCTCGGTACAGATGTCAGAGCTATGTGTAACTTAACTGGGAAGGACGAGAGAGTGTGGATCCAATGGGGAGCAGATGAGTGTGAATCAAACAGGTGCATCATGGAAAGTGTAGTCTAATAGTCAAAACATAATGGGAAGATGATGGGATAACACAAGGGAGTTTGTGACAGTACCCCCCCCGCCCCCCCAATGGGCAGCTCCTGATGCCCAAAGATGGATGGGAAAGGAGACAGGGCCAAGCAGACCAGGAAGGATCCGTAGGAGGCCAAGGAGGAGTTGGCGGACGATCAGGAGACCTGGGAGGCGGCTGCAGGGCCGGGACTGGGTCAGAAGGCCTGGGAGGCGGCCACAGGGCTGGGACTGGGTCAGGAGGCAGTGGTCGCGAGCACGGGCAGTAACTGGGGAACGACCTCCGTGGTCGCGTGCACGGGCATTGACTGGGGAGTAGGTGCCCTTCTCCTCTTACGCTTCCAGATGGCCGTGAGCACAGCTGTGGGAGACTCAGAAGGCATAGCCATGGGAGGCTCGATGAAGGAAGGCTCCAGGGCCACTGAGGCTGGGGAGAAAGTGGTCTCCATTGATGGGAGCTCAGAGACCACTGGAACCACTGGAACACGAAAATTCCTCTAGGGCTGGAGCTGGCTCTGGGATGGACGAGGCTTGCAACGCTGGCTCTGGGATGGATGAGGCTTGCAACGCTGGCTTGTTGGCCGTGGCAGGTGTGGGCGTTGGCTCGTTCCACTGCAAGAGGTTTGGCCGCTGGAGTAGATAGCAAAAGACCAGCCATTACGATGTTAGTAATGAAGTCACCAAGGGGCAGGCTGTCGCAGTCCAAAGGGATCATCTCCTTCACCGAAGCACTCAGTCCTAGCCAGAACATGGTCTTTAGGACTCTCTCCTCCCAGCTTACCTGACAGGCCAAGCTCCAGAACCTTATACAATAAGCCTCACGGAAGACGACCCTTGGGTGAATCTCCCGAGTTGTTCTGCTGGATCCATATTCTTTGGTCGGTTCTTCTGTAACGTTACTGCAGATAGTATTAATGCAGTATCCGTTTTGAGATTTTAAACTTCAGCAAAATTAAACTTCAGCATTCAGTTTTATATCTGTATTTATAGCATCTTATAATTCATTGGCAATGTACTCTTAAGTTTATCTTGCTAATAAAGCTTGATTTAAATTGAACTTGCCCATCTGATGATATAATTAGAAGATTTTGCCCAATTTTTAATTACATCAAAATGTATACCTGTAACTGAATATTTTAATATGTACATATTTAAATAATTAAGATAAATGATTACTACCCAGTTTTTTATAAGTTCTTTGAGACAAAGTATAAAGAAAATATATATATGATTATATTTTAATGTTTGCTTTAATATACCATGTACCATGGTTAATCATGATTAATCACAGAAAATGTTGCAATTAATCAGTTTGCAATTAATTAGTTAAAAAATTTGAATCTGTTCACAGCCTTATATATATATATATATATATATATATATACACACACACACACACACACACACACACCACACACTTATTTAAATTAAAATGAAATTTAATAAACACTTATTAAAAATTCATTAAAAACTTAAATAGGAAACAAGGCATATACAAAAAAGAAATGGACTCACTTGAGGGAGGAATATAGCATATTACTCCTGATAACTGCAGGTCACATTCTGCCTCTTTCCAATGTCCATTTATATCCATGGACACACAACCTCCTTCTCCCATTGGCCCCTCTGGGAAATAATTAGATACCTCCCAGTGAGTGAACAAGCCCTCAGTGCCATCTGACCACTGGTAAGATATACCATCCTATGGAGATAGAGGGCAGTATTGTTTAATATACATAAGGGCTAAGTTCACAAAAGCATACTAACACACTTCTCTTACTATTGCTGCAGTATCTACTGTAGTATGTATACTGTGTACAGTATGCAAATTTTCTGTATGCATAGAATACAGAATGACCACTACATTTGTAAATAACAGAGCTTATTGCATGGAATACTGTAGACTTTGCCTTTCACTTTCAATCTGATGAATGAACTGGATGTAATTTCAGACAAAACTGGAATAAAAATGCACAAGATCTGTGTGACGAGGAGGAGGGCGGTGCCAGGCTGTGACTACACATGCCCGGCCCCCAATCGGGCTAATCAGCCGAGGAAAGGGATAAGTGCAGCGGAATGCAGCTGTTCGGGAGAGAGAGAGCCACATGCATCGTGTGTGTTTGTGTTCTGTGTCTTTTTGTTTAAGTTTTCATTAAACCACTATTTTGACAGTTCAGCCAGTTCCCCCCGCCTCCTTTCCCATGTCAACCTTGCTACACTGGTGCCGAAACCCGTGACTCGCCACTACCAGCCAACCCAAAGGAGCAGCCGTGGCCGTCCGGATACAGTGGAAAGGCCGCCGTCCGCGAGGGGAGGAGGGGCTCGCTGCCAGCGGCCTGGAGCGGTGGTGCCGCTGCCAGGGGCAGAGGTGCTCCCAACCGGCCACCAAAAAGCAGAGGGGCGTTCCATCCGCCAGGAGTCGGAGGACTTGCTCCGGTCCGCCCAGAGAGGAGCGGCTGTCATCCGCCAGAGTTTGGGGAGTAGCTGAGGGCCGGGCGACAGCGTATCTGGGCACGGCGGACCAAGTTATTCCTCTCTCTCTCCCGAACTGCCGCATTCCGCTGCACTTATCCCTCTCCTCGGCTGATTAGCCCAATTGGGGGCCGGGCATGCGTAGTCACGGCACGGCCCCGCCCTCCTCCTCGTCGTCAGTAATAAAACAATTCATATACTACATTCAAGTAATACATTGTTGTCACAGGACCTCACTATGTTGCATGTTTGATTTCTGCATGTGGTATCCAGTTATAATCTCGAAAATATGGTTAATTTACATTTCGTATCCAATTTTGTGTCAAAATGTATTCATCTTTGTCAGTCCATTCAAATAATGGGTTAAGAAGTATGATTAAAATACAAAAATAGTTTTACATTTTAGAGAGAGTATTTAGTATTCAGCCCAGAATACTTTCTTTAAGTATTCTGCCCAACCCTGGTAGTAAGCTAGTATTCCATTCTGAACATAGCTAAGTACACAAGTCATGTCAAGATCCCCTTACATCTGTACTGTAGAGGCCAATTCAGTATGAAGCTCCCAACAAGTGCTGCCCCCCTCTCTGAACAGTCCCTCTGAGTTGTGCACCAGCTCAAGTTGCCATGGATGATCCTGCAACTGTGGTTCTTATACTCCGATGAATCCAGAGAGGCAGAGACATAATAGGGGTGGGTGGGATGTTTGGTGGGGTCTGAGAGAAAGAGAAGGAGAAAGAGAGGAGTAACTAAATCATTCCTAAGTCTATGTAAGCCAGATAGCTTGGGAGACCTAAAAGTTATAACACAGTGTCTACACTGAAAGCAATGGAGGTCTTGAGATGGACTACACTGCAATTGTTGAGAGTGCACCTAAGAATTTAGTGTCATACTTTATTGTCAATATAATTCTATTGATATAAAAACAGACATATACACATTTCCACTCATTTCTTTTGTGTTTTTCTGTAATGTACCTGCCCCTAAACAACAGCATGTGAAAACAAAACAGACTGTGGTTGGTTGCTGTACATGTCAGACGGACAGTCTCATCCTGTCTAAGTGGACAGCATAAGCTGCAAGGTGGACAGGACTTTCTGCTGAAAGTCAAAAGTTTGACTATGTGAGACTTAGCTGATACAGTAGGTATCCAACCAGAATGATCCTTACTATCATGGGGATTAACGCGGGGGTAAAACTTTAAATTCTCACACGTGAGGCTTGTTTGCAAAATCACCGCCAGAAGCCGCAAACGGACACTTTTGGCACCGCCGTTTAGTGTAAAAAAAGTGAGTTATAATGATTAACACTGATATTATTATTTGTATTGTATTTTTTACATTTTGATGTGTAGAAGGCGATCTAACTATGCAAAATTAATGGTAGCATTCAAGTTATAGCTTAGTTACATCATGAATTGGTATATAGAAAAAAAAATACTTGAATGTCAGCCTTTTCAATAAATGAAAACAATTGCTTTATAGATACTAGTTATATAATTATCTTCCTGAAAATCAAAATGAAAATACACTGTGAACATTCATAAGTTTATTTGTTAGCCCTACTGAAAGAAACAACAACACATTTAATTAACAGCGTTAACCCATGTTATAATTGACCCAGCTAGTCGATAATAGACTAAAATAGAGTGATTCAACTGAAACCCCGCTCATAAGCGTAATTAAATATATATGTGCTTATTTTGTTGTTATTATGTGTGATCTGCCTTTAAAGTTACAGAGGATGGTGTGGAGTAGAGAAAAGCTCAAGTTCTTTGATTAAACTTATGTGGACTGATATCTTAGTGGTAGTGTGCTTAGTTCTCATGCAAAAAGTCACCGGACCGAAACTCGCTTTACTTATCTTAATGTTTGTTTATACATGTGGAAAAGTAAAATGCAACCATCAGACGAACGATATGCCTTTATTGCATAAATACACATTTGATCATATACAGTATAATAAAATTTGATATTGCTGAAGTGATTTTACCTTTTGGCAGACAAAGCCATATACATTCTCGGTACAGATCTCATCTAGCCATACCCCCGTCACATGGAAGTTGTGACTGTCGGACAGGTATGTACAGGAAGATTCTTCAGGAACTTTAATTGGGTAATGTCTGTAGACACATACCCACATATTGAATATATTTAAAAACAGTGGGGAAATCAAATTCAATTTCATTAAAGAGAATGGTGACAGAGGCTTTCAATTCCACACAATTTGTGCTCCACAGAAGAAAGAAAGTCATAAAGGTTTGCACCAACCAGAGGGTTAGTAAATTATGACAGAATTTACATTTGGGTGTTGGGTGAACAATTCTTTTAAATCCTGAGTCATTATACCTCCCAGTTACTATAGACGAGGGGCTTCCCATTGGTCCATTTGCGAGATAAGACACCCTGTGTCCCAATCCAAACCCCTGCTGATTGGCCATGAAGCAGCATGACGATGTAGGCTTCAGTTAACAGACAAAAACAACCTAAAGTCACTACGAAATAACAAAGGCAGGTGAAACCATCTAAAATCAGTGTGATTTCTAGTCTACGTTGCTCGATTTCATCCTCTATAGAAACCAGAGTGGCCTGATGGGATGAGCACATGGACTGAGCTTCATGCCAGGTCTTCCCCTCTTCCGGGCGGGCTGGGAGATGCAGAAACAGACACTGGTAACCAGACAAAAATGAGTAAATCTCAATGAGAACCAATAAAACACAAAAACTTTTGCACGTCCAACGTATAACCTGTCAATTTTTGAGACACTGTAAGGCCACATACTCTTGTGTTACTATGATGGTAGCAAACATCAGTACTCAAGGGAGCGATAGAGTTACCTGCAAATGTATGTGCAATTAAATCGGTAGCTGGCTATTAACATGTCCACATTTTAACTTCCTCAGCAAGATGTTTACCTTTGGGAGACAGCCCCTACTGGCAGAAGCCATAACTACACATGCCATGCATCAGCAAATGCAAGTAGGTATAGCTACAGATTGGAAATCTCCAAAGGGGGGCGGAATCTCCAAAACGGAGCAGGGTTACTCCAAAAGGGGGTTGCGCCAATTCCAAAAGGGGGCGTCACTTCCACACACGGTTAGGGTTAGGCAAAGGGTTAGGTTAGGGGCTCTGTATATCTATGTGGCGGTTTGGAGCTACCGCCCCTTTTTGGAGCTCTGCCTGCAGCTATATCCTTTTTAGCAAATGAGCCATGCCATTGTGATGAATGGCAATGCAAACAGATAGCTCTCTCCAGGTACTGCATATTAGACACATTTCATAGCATGAAGATAATGTGTATACGCAAAAAAGAGAGTATAAAAGCAGAGACAAAGCTTCTGTGTGCATGTCCAAACCTCGTGTCCATAGTAGAACCAGTTCTCTGGGCAGCTGCCGATATAATGAGGCTCACGTGGGACCTCCACTACAGCCACTGCCCTGCGCTTACACACGTAACCATGGAGATCTGTACAGCTTCCTGCCTTCCACTCTCCTGCATAGCATTATTGACAAGAAGTGTTGGAGTATATAATCATACTTTTGTGTGTTTAGGTGATTGTGTGTACATATTATGTTTACCGGTCACAGAGGACATCTGTATGCAATTGTGGCCAGGCTTTTGGTAAACTCGCCCATTTTCCCAGTTCTCGTAATCCAAAGCTGATCCATCAGTCCAACTGCAAAATGCACACAAACACACAAATCTCAATATGAAGTCAGCGTCATATGCTCTTTTCTCCACTTTCTTTCTTAAAGGAGAAGTGCAATTCCTGTTGCACTTGTGGCACTAAATGAAACTGCAAAAATAACTCGATTTTTACATTTTCTGAAGAAAATTTTAGTAGTGCTTGCCCATGCAAAACATGCCACCATGATGTAAGGATGTTGTGGGTGTTTGCCAGGGCATAGCTATGCAGCTGCTAAGTTGTTCCGATTGGTTTTTAATGTGCTGATATGCAGTTTCTTGGGTGTTCTGGGTGGATGCTAGGGTGTTTTGGTGGTTACTTACTGGCCCAAGTCAAAAGAGCCCACCCCGAAACTCCGCTTTTGACACTGAACCCGCCTCAACCCCCTGTTGGCCTTGTTTGGCCCAAGGGTAATCAGCAGGCCAAAGGCCGTTGACCGTTGAGAAAGTTCAGAGGAGGCTCGATGAAGCCCCAGAAGTGACAGTGGGAACGCAACTGGCCCTGGCATGCACTAGCACACCCTCATTTGGCCCGATAGTGGAAACGCAGCTGGTGACATTCTCGTCCCTGTATATGGCTAGAGTTTGTTCTATGTCTATGGGATTTTTAAACCTGTTTTATCATCCACCAAGTCAAAACAGTGAGTCCAACTGCATAGAAAAGTAACAGCACACCTCCCCTTAACAAGCTGCACAATTTAATATTTAGGGTTAGAGGTTGGTTTAAATCCCTATAACAGTGAAGCTTGCCTTAGTAAGCACCACTAATTACCATTTCCAAACATACTGAGAGCCACAAAGGCCATGAATTAACAATTTATCACATGTTTTTCTTGAGTTATCTTGAGAAAACGAGACAGAATAAAATAATAAGGCATGGCCTCTGTGAATTTTCATATGTTTGGAAAGATTTTTGGTACCGCTAGAATCAAGAAAATTACACTTCACCTTTAATTTCTCTTCATTTTTTCCTGCTTTTTTCTTTTTAATTATTACACAAATAAGTATAATTATTTTACTTTGATTAGTAAAATGATTTTAATTTATTCTACTGTAAGAGACTTAATTATGGTAATAAATTAAAGGCACCTGAAGCCATTGTGTCCATTGTTAGCAGACAACCCAATCCACCAATATTCAGAGCCCTGCAGAACCAAAGAGACAAAAAGACATGTGTCCTGCTCAGTGCCTGCTCTAAATGAGTCACTAAATCTAGAAAATGTTCCATATATGTATAAGGCTTTAAATCTGTGCGTGAGATTGCATGTGATTTTCGAATAAAATCTAAACAATCAACGCATCCCTAGACCAAAGCACATCAGCTGTATGTAGACCAGTGTTGGGGAAGCTACTTAAAATCCAAGCTACGCATTATTTAAAGCAGTTAAACTACAGTGAAGCTGCCCTTTTTATAAAGTACTTGCACTACAAGCTACAAACAAAAAATAGATAACTACATTGTTTTATAAGAGAGCATTACCTTTTAAATGATGTAACTCAGAATGCATAATTTATCATTTAGAGGGATAGTTCCCCAAAAATGAAAATTCTCTATAAATTCTCCTCCCTGCCCACTAAATGGCGATATGCACAAAGAATGCAAATTGCCAAAAACAAAAGAAGAATGTGAAAGTGTAAGTGGAGATTTATAGTCAAAAAGGACTTAAATATTGATCTGTTTCTCACCCACACCTATCATATCGCTTCTAAAGATAAGGATTTAACCGCTGGAGTCATATGGATTAATTTTATGCTCTCTTTATGTGCTTTTTGAACCTTCAAAGTGCTGGCCACCATTCACTTGAATTGTGAGGACCTAAAGAGCTGAGATATTTTTCTAAAAATCTTTATTTGTGTTCAACAGAAGAAAGAAGGTTGCATACATCTGGGACGGCATGAAGGGGAGTTAAAATTTTTGGGTGAACTACCCCTTTAAAATTATAGATGGAGGAATGGATGTCCCACATTTTTGAAAGAGGCATTGGCTGTTTGTTTACTCCAGAACACACATGCACATTGGCAGGACCACGCTATTTTTTTTTTGTTTTGTTTTTTTTGCATAATTTCAGATAAAGAAGCAAATGACACCACTGTTGTCATATTTTATTGCTGATTTGGAATCTGCCACTTAAACATAATCTTGACAACCAGATTTTGGTCTTTCTCTATCAACAAGACTTTAACGACAGGTCTTATCTGTTTAGTGGCCAATAAACAGAAAATATAATAGTTTTAACTTCTTTTAATATGTTATCGCCTGATGCCGATAATATCAAAATGCCAAATCCTGGCCTGGCGAATTGATATACAGTAGACATACACATAATCCAGTGTCAGGAATTAACTTTTCCATAAAGGGGCAATAATTGCCCTCTGAATTTGATTTGAAGCGGCATTTTTTCATTTTATGTTGTCATTTTTCTCTAAACAAATAAAAATTATACTGTGTCATCCTTTTATTCAAATACTTCAATTTAATAAAATAATTCAAATTCTTAATCTGAATAATTATACTGGGATATTTCCTCCTACCCATAAAAATAAATCAACATGAAATCATATTTTTGTGATAATATTTATAACTAGGCTTAGAATTGAATATAAAGAAATTTATCAGATGCTATTAATAAAAAAAAGTTTTTTGTTTTTTTTAAATTGCCCCCACATTTTGAATTTCAGGGGAATTTTTGTCCCTTTTTGGAGCATTTTTGCCCCGAGACCCCCTTAATAATACATAATCTCGAGAGGAATGCATCGTATTATTCCCCCACCTGTGGCAGGAAAACAGGAGTGAAGGATACAGGTGTAAACCAACCTTTAGAACATGGTGGAGAGGAGCTGTTTGACAAAAGCCTGATCCTCATAGTGATGGAAACTGGCTAGGTCAGCACCCAAAGCCCAGCAGAAGAACTGAGCCTCCGTCCAGGTGCGTTGCATCAGGATCTTCTCACTGTGATACACCTAAACAACAAAAAAACAAGCAGTCAAAAAGTATCTCTGAAAGGCAGTAACATATTCAATAATGCTACAGGCAGTAAATCAGTAATACAAATCAAAGAAAAGATTCAAAATAGCCTTATCACTTAAGTTAATTAGTCTTTGCATGTCTGAGAGTGTACAGTGCCAATAATGGCTAAATGATTATGTATCTCTGACCTTAACAGTCTGGCAGGTCTTTGCGGCTTTCCCATCCTGTTGGGCATGATGCACTTGTATTTATGTGTGGCAAAGGCCTTAGAGCATCATGGTTACTGCTCACTTCCTGTGTGCACACAGCCAGGGCCTTGTAGGTGTGGAAATGTTTCACCTCCCAGTGACCCAGAGCCTGACCCCCAGACATCAACACACAGCCCCCTCCACTAACTGCAGATAGGGACAGAGACAGTCAAATAAATACAGAGCTTGTGTCTTATCTGTAAGTCTGTTTGTGCTTGTGGCGTTACAGGTAAGTATGTTATAGGTAAGTATATTACAGATTGGCACACCTGGCTGGTGTTGATTCCAGTTGGTGTAGGTGAGGGGTATGAAGGAGCCATTCTGGATCAGCCAGTGATACTCTCCGGTTCGATTCCTGTCCTGCAGAGCTGTCCAGTAGGAGCGGGAATCAGATCCACCCATTACACTAATCAGACTGTTAACAAAGGCCTGCTCAAACCTGCCGCAGAGAAACCACACACTTAAACTATGGTCTCTGTATATGCCTCTTTCATGTTGCAAATGTCTTAATTATCTGTCTATAATAAGCATTTCCTGATTCAGCAACTAATTTGAGGTTAACACAATATAAAACATTACCTGTTATTTTATTATTTTCGTGCTGTCACAGAGAATGATGAGAAAAGTGTTTTTGTTGTACAAGCCTGTCATCTCATGAACACTCTAATGAGTAGTATTTTTTGGCAAACATTATGCTGCAAAAATGCATACAAACTAAATTGTACAGTCATCATTCGCAATTTAGTAAATGATAATGTACAGTCAGCCTGTAGGCGCTAATGACCGGCTGACTGTACATTATCCTACTAATTACACAGCTACTTACCAAATAAATAAATAAGATGACAACATATTTTGATTTGTAGAACTTACTTGTAGAGATTGCAGAGTGATATGAGGGAACAGGAGCGCATAACATAAGTAGGAAAAATGACCTGCAATATCTGGATTACCGGTCAGCAATTGACCAATCAGAATTGAATGTTCCAGTCGTGTAATAAAAAATTATTATGATCAATTCTAATTAGCTTCTGTAATGATTCTTTAATTGACACCACACAGATTCCCACTGGTAACTGTGACATTCATGTGCATTCATCTTGTAAACATGATCATTGCAACATGACTTGAAGGCATCATTCATGCAAAAAATTCTTCAGCATACCTGCTCTCTATAGTAACAAGTGGAGCTTTGCAATAATATCCTTTCACTACATCTTCAAATGTCTGCTCCTGATCTGTGATCTTATCCAGCTGTCTTTCCTCCTCCAACCCTGTACACATAAACAAATAGACTGTTTACTGTACACTATAAACAGTCAATAAACATGAAACTGACACTGCACCGCTTCATTTGATAAATATTGATGCAATTAATGATGTCTAATCATTAAAGAAATAGTTCACCCAAAAATGAAAATTCTCTCATAATTTACTCACTCTCATGCCATCCCAGATGTGTATGACTTACTTTCTTCTGCTAAACACAAACGAAGATTTTTAGAAGATCTCAGCTCTGTTGGTCCATACAATTCAAGTGAATGGTGGCCAGAACTTTGAAGGCCCAAAAAGCACATAAAGGCAGCATAAAAGTAATCTAAATGACTCCAGATCTTAAATCCATATCTTTAGAAGCAATATGATAGGTGTGTATGAGAAACAGAATAATATATATATATATATATATATACCCCTTTTCTCCGAATTTGGAATGCCCAATTTCCATTACTTAGTAGGTCCTCGTGGTTTCGCGGTTACTCACCTCAATCCGGGTGGCGGAGGACAAGTCTCAGTTGCCTCCACTTCTGAGACGTCAATCAACATATCTTATCACGTGGCTCATTGTGCAAGACACCGTGGAGACTCCCAGCATGTGGAGGCTCATGCTACTCTCCGCGATCCACGCACAACTTACCACGTGCCCCCATTGAGAGCGAGAACCACTAATCGTGACCATGAGGAGGTTACCCCATGTGACTCTACCCTCCCTAGCAAACAGGCCTATTTGGTTGCTTATGAGACCTGGCTGGAGTCACTCAGCACACCCTGGATTCGAACTCGCGACTCCAGGGGTGGTAGTCAGCGTCAATACTCGCTGAGCTACCCAGGCCCCCATTTAAGTCCTTTTTTACTATAAATCTCCGCTTTCACTTTCACATTCTTCTTCTGTTTTTGGCAATTCGCATTCTCTGCACTTATCACCACCGACTGGGCAGGGAGGATAATTTATAGTAAAAAAAGGACAAAAATATTGATCTGTTTCTCACCCACACTTATCATATTGCTTCTGAAGATATGGATTAACCACTGGTGTCGTATGGATTACTTTAATGTGGCCTTTATGTGCTTTTTGGACCTTCAAATTTCTGGCCACTATTCACTTGCATTGTAAGGACCTACAGAGCTGAGATATTCTTCTAAAAACCTTCTTTTGTGTTCAGCAGAAGAAAGAAAGTCATACTTTCATCTGAGATAGCATGAGGGTTAGTAAATTGGGTAAGAATTTTCCTTTTGGGTGAACTATCCCTTTAACCTGCATCCCAGTTCGCATACTATCCATCCTAAATAGTAATCGCGATTAGAATAAGTGCGTCCCAAACAATACATTTCTCTACATATGGTCCTGGGTACACATTCATGAGCGCCGTCATGTTGAGATCATTTGAGCTGTTGAATATTATTTGCTATTTCTAAATAATCCCAAGCAGTTGGACGGTTTCACACGTGGAGTAGTCATGGCTAACTACAAAAAGCGTGTTTTTACAAGGACATCATTAACTGAGAACTTCTGTTTTTGCGTGATGTTGTTTAAGCTGCAAAATAAACACAAGTATTACTAAGTGCACATTTAAAGTTAATCAATAATCAATTGTACATTAATCAACTTAGCAACATGCTAACATTGCTACATGCAAATTAAAACAGTACATGACACACAATGGGTGGTGTCAATGTGCATTTTTATGATGTATGTCCCAATACTAGTGTAGTCTTTTGTTACACAGTCAAAAGTATGTACTTTCCCATCACAGGGAAGTACATACTTTGAGTGCATAGTATGTATTTTTAAACATGCACTAGTTGTGAATATTAAAGTGTGTGTATGTGAGTGGCTGAGTGAGAAATAGAAAAGAGAAAATGAAAAAGGGAGGACAAGAAGAGAGTGACAAAGAGAAAAAGAGTATAGATAATTATACTTCATATTACATTCTGTGTGCATCTGGTGTGTTTGTGTGAGTAAGTATGAATGTACTGTCAGTGGCCAGCACATGGAATAAATGTGGGTGTAAGCGTTTGTATGATTTTCTGAAAAGTGCTCTCTTTTGGAATATTCGTCATACAGTATGTTCATTCTTCATGCTGCCTTGTTTTGTGGCCAGAACAGATCTGAATCAGTCTGTTGTTCTCCGGCTGTGACCTGCTCTCACCCTCGCTGACGGCTGCTCCACCCTCCAGGCAGACTGCTCTCCACACCCCACACAAATCCCATACTAAGCAAAATCAATCAGAAAAGCAGGAAAACAGATTTAAAAACAGTGCTGGTAACCAGAAAAGCAGTTTGGTATATGATACAGCAGGTTTCAATGATTTCTAATCAATGATTTCAGAATTTATTTCATGAGATGCATTTTGAATAACATGGTAAAAGTCCTATGATCTGCATGTGCATAACAGTTTAAAGGGGCCCTTGTTTTAGTTTTTATTCAAGTTGTGCTTTTATTTTGAAAGTCTTTTGTCTCTTTGAAAGTCAACCCTAATTATATCCATCTGTGTCTTGTTCAGTTAATCAGCATGTTTGTGTATATGGGTCATTGACAAATAAGGTTGTCAGAGGTGATAAAAATGAAAAATCTGTTAAAACCCTAGTTTAAAATGCATGTGTCAAGTTCATAGAAATATAATCTTTGTGCCCATGTTGGTTTCTTACTTTTTTTTATTAATTTTTTTTAATAACTTTTATAGCATTTCTACAAAAAAAAATAAAAAAAAATAAAATAAAAGTGTAGTAAAAGATATTAAAATATTTTCCTTGCATATTGAATACACATGAGTGTACAGTGTATGTATTTTTGAGTTATAAATATCAAGACGTTTTGTGACAGTGGGTGCTTCTCAAATGTAAGGCTGCAGCCTAGTTAGGCCATGTCCTTCCTAGACCAGTCCTGCTGAGACTGTAGGTTAGAATGAGATCAAATCAAATCAAATCACTTTTATTGTCACACAACCATATACACAAGTGCAATAGTGTGTGAAATTCTTGGGTGCAGTTCCAAGCAACACAGTAGTCGTGACAGTGATGAGACAATATACAATAAACATCAGATTTACAACACAATTTAAAATCTAATATACACATAATTACACACAACACAATATACAAATAATAACATACAATGTACAGTATACAATACACACAATATAGAATACACTTTATACAATAAAAAAGTATATATAGTATATATAGAATGTACAGTAGGTTGTATTGTACTGTATTGACAGTCAGGCTGTCGGTTGATAGTAAGTTGTTAAGAGAGAATATAATATAATAATAATAATATAATTTATGACAGTCCGGTGTGAGATAAAAGAGTAAGAGTAATAAAGTGCAGTGCTGATGTATATTGATCGTGAGAGATCAAGAGTTCAGAAGTCTGATTGCTTGGGGGAAGAAGCTGTCATGAAGTTGGCTGGTGCGGGTCCTGATACTGCGATACCGCCTGCCTGATGGTAGCAGTGAGAACAGCCCATGGCTCAGGTGGCTGGAGTCTCTGATGATCCTCCGAGCTTTTTTCACACACCGCCTGGTATATATGTCCTGGAGGGAGGGAAGCTCACCTCCGATGATGTGTCTGGCAGTTCGCACCACCCTTTGCAGTGCTTTGCGGTTGTGGGCGGTGCTATTGCTGTACCAGGCGGCGATGCAGCCAGTCAGGATGCTCTCTACAGTGCAGGTGTAGAACCATGTGAGGATGTGGTGGTTCATTCCAAACTTCCTCAGCCGTCTCAAGAAGAAGAGGCACTGATGAGCCTTCTTCACAATGACTTCAGTGTGGATGGACCTTGTTAGTTCCTCAGTGATGTGGACACCCAGGAACTTGAAGCTGCTGACTCTCTCCACTGGTGCTCCATTGATGGTGATGGGACTGTGTTCTCTATCTCCTCTCCTGAAGTCCACCACAAGCTCCTTTGTCTTACTGACGTTGAGGGAGAGGTTGTGCTCCTGACACCAGTGTGTCAGAGTGTGCACCTCCTCTCTGTAGGCTGTTTCATCATTGTCAGTGATCAGACCTACCACCGTCGTATCATCAGCAAACTTAATGATGGCATTGGAGCTATGTGTTGCCACACAGTCATGTGTGTACAGGGAATACAGGAGTGGGCTGAGAACACAGCCCTGTGGGGCTCCAGTGTTGAGGGTCAGTGATGAGGAGATGTTGCTGCCTATTCTAACCACCTGGCGTCTGCTTGACAGGAAGTCCAGGATCCAGCTGCACAGCAAGCTGTTTAAGCCCAGAGCCTGGAGTTTCTCATCAAGCTTGGAGGGCACTATGGTGTTGAATGCTGAGCTGTAGTCTACAAACAAAATTCTCACATAAGTGTTCTTTTTTTCTAGGTGGGAGAGAGCAGTGTGTATTGTAGATGCAATGGCATCATCAGTGGAGTGGTTGTTGTGGTAAGCAAACTGCAATGTGTCTAGTGAGGGAGGCAGCACAGAGCAGATGTAATCCCTGATTAGTCTCTCAAAGCATTTGCTGATGATGGGGGTCAGAGCAACAGGACGCCAGTCATTTAAGCAAGTTATATATAGATGGTCTAGTAAGTGTGCATGGCGAACCATATGCTTAGACCCATGTGATATGTTTTTAGAAAACCCATATACATCAGAAAATGAGAAATATGTCCTTAATCTCTTAATTATTTTAGCAATTTTTTTTTTATTCACAAAGCTGGTCACTCAAAAATGTATATTTAAGAATTCATTTTAAGAATTTATATTTAAACCATTTCAAATATGAAAAAAATGAACCCTAGACTTGTAAAAACTATCAAAATGTTAAAACAATTCATGTAAGTGCCCTTTTATTCATTTTATTTATTTATTTATTTATTTGTAATTTGTATCTGCTAATTTGTTGTATTATCTTTTCTACATATTATCATTGTTGCAAATGCAATAAAAGCATGAAAAATAAAGCAAGCTGCGTCATAAAGGCTTTCGCCTCTGCGCTCACGCGACTCGTTTTCTGCCCTTTTTTTAAATAATTTGGGACATGTGCAAAGGATTGTGGGTGATTGAATGCGATGAAGGATACGCCCGATGCATCCTCCAAAATATGGCAAACGAAGGCTGTGAAACGAGGCTGCCTTCTAAGGGTCCTCACAATTGAGATGGTCTTCGACGGTGCTTGATGACGTGGCAGCCGAGATATCCAGCCTAACGAGGCTGCAGCCTTCCGATTGAGAAGCACCATAACAGGGTCTTACTTTTTTTTTTTTCACATGACAACAAAATGGCTACCTGACTTTAATTTGGTGGACAAAAGTGTTCTTCAAATTTATATATATATATATATATATATATATATATATATATACTAGTGTTGGGTTCGAGTCCACCTTAGTCGAGTCCGAGTCAAGTCTGAGTCTTTAAACAGTCGAGTCCAGGTTGAGTCCGAGTCCAAAAGAGGCCGAGTTGGACTCAAGACGAGTCCATAGCACGCCAAGTCCGAGTTGAGTCCGAGTCCGAATGTATCTGTTCATGAATCTAAATTAAAATTGTAACCGTAAACGCAACATCAATATTTTAAGCTTATTTTAAACTTCACAACTAAGAAAAACAGTTTGTCAATATAAATGTAACAAAAACACCTCTGTTGCCATTCATATATACACTATATTGCCAAAAGTATTCGCTCACCCATCCAAATAATTGAATTCAGGTGTTCCAATCACTTCCATGGCCACAGGTGAATAAAATGAAGCACCTAGGCATGCAGACTGCTTCTACAAACATTTGTGAAAGAATGGGCCGCTCTCAGGAGCTCAGTGAATTCCAGGGTGGTACTGTGATAGGATGCCACCTGTGCAACAAGTCCAGTCGTGAAATTTCCTTGCTACTAAATATTCCACAGTCAACTGTCAGTGGTATTATAACAAAGTGGAAGCGATTGGGAATGACAGCAACTCAGCCACGAAGTGGTAGGCCCCGTAAAATGACAGAGCGGGGTCAGCGGATGCTGAGGCGCATAGTGCGCAGAGGTCGCCAACTTTCTGCAGAGTCAATTGCTACAGACCTCCAAAGTTCATGTGGCCTTCAGATTAGCTCAAGAACAGTGCGTAGAGAGCTTCATGGAATGTGTTTCCATGGCTGAGCAGCTGCATCCAAGCCATACATCACCAAGTGCAATGCAAAGCGTCGGATGCAGTGGTGTAAAGCACGCTGCCACTGGACTCTAGAGCAGTGGAGACACGTTCTCTGGAGTGACGAATCACGCTTCTCCATCTGGCAATCTGATGGACGAGTCTGGGTTTGGCGGTTGCCAGGAGAACGGTACTTGTCTGACTGCATTGTGCCAACTGTGAAGTTTGGTGCACAAAGCAAGGTCCATAAAGACATGGATGAGCGAGTTTGGTGTGAAAGAACTTGACTGGCCTGCACAGAGTCCTGACCTCAACCCGATAGAGCACCTTTGGGATGAATTAGAGCGAAGACTGCGAGCCAGGCCTTCTCGTCCAACATCAGTGTCTGACCTCACAAATGCGCTTCTGGAAGAATGGTCAAAAATTCCCATAAACACACTCCTATGCCTTGTGGAAAGCCTTCCCAGAAGAGTTGAAGCTGTTATAGCTGCAAAGGGTGGGCCGACGTCATATTAAACCCTATGGATTAAGAATGGGATGTCACTTAAGTTCATATGCGTCTAAAGGCAGATGAGCGAATACTTTTGGCAATATAGTGTATATATATATTATGATTAGTATCCTGCTGAACAAACTTCAAAGTGGTTTCAGCATGAAAGCATATACTTTAGGTATATGAAGACAAAACTGTCCTTCAACACACTTCTTACTGTGTTCTGTTGACTTTTTCAATTATTTGTTGATTTTTCCTCTCCACTCAAACATAGACTAAAGAAAGTGAATGCTGCATTAGTCATTACAACCAAGGTTATGTTTCGAATTTTAATTTAGTTTTTATTTCAACTTCATTTTCAATTTGTCAATTCAATTTAATTGAGTTTTATTTAGAATTATCCCTATTTAAAGAAATAATAGTCTATACTGAGTCTATACTGAATCTTTTTTCTCTGTCTGCCGACTGATTTGGGAAAATACAGTACATACAAATGAGTCAACACTGTAGTAATTATCACTCACTGAGAAGTTACGTCTCACGATTTGACTGCAAATGCTACATAAAAAACACTAGAAAAGCCCACTGATAATATTAGGGTCATGTCATCACGGACATGACTTTCTAGTTAATTTGCAGGAAACTGCACTATGCAGGGCAGTTCTGCGTGCTGCTCGTGTACCTAAATCCTTGATGCGTCTGTGTGCTTCTCGCAGCTGCTGCCGCAGAAGATAAAAAAAAATAATAATAAATAATATATATATATATATATATATATATATATACGTATATATATATACACACACATATATTTGATTGAGCGGCAGCTGCATTGGTCTGCAATCAGTTTGAAATCTTTAAATACCAACCAAAGAGAATTTAATTGAGCTCTTCTTTAACTGCAAAAACATGGAGAATAATAATTTTGAGTCATACATTTAACAGAATTGTCCTTCAAAAGTGTCAGAGATGTAGGCTAAAAAATGATGTGCATAAGTTACCCGGTGGTTTACAATACATATAAAATAAAATAAATATTTTAAATAAAAACGTCATAACCAACAACCAACCGACTCAGGGGTGCAGTCCTTATGGGAAGAATTGCAAAGAAAAAGCCACTTTTGAAACAGAAAAACAAAAAGAAAAGGTTAGAATGGGCAAAGAAACACAGACATTGGACAACAGATCATTGGAAAAGAGTTTTATAGATCTTAACCCCATTGAGCTTTTGTGGGATCAGCTAGACTGTAAGGTGCGTGAGAATTGCCTGACAAGACACATCTAGGGCAAGTGCTACAGGAAGTGTGGGGTGAAATGTCACCTGAGTATCTGGACAAACTGACAGCTAGAATGCCAAAGATCTGCAAAGCTGTCATTGATGCATGTGGAGGATTTTTTGATGAGAACCCTTTGAAGTATTTTAAGAAGTTCTGAACATTTTTTTTCAAATTGTAATAGTAATTTTTCATGTTATTAATGTACTGACTATTCATTGTGATCGGTTGAATGCCACTTTGGTGAATAAAAGCACCAATTTCTTTCCATAAGAGCAAAATCTGTACATTATTCCAAACTTCTGGAAGCCAGTGTGTGTGTGTGTGTGTGTATATATATACAGTGGTGTGAAAAAGTGTTTGTCCCCTTCCTGATTTCTTATTTTTTTGCATGTTTGTCACACTTAAATGTTTCAGATCATCAAACAAGTTTAAATATTAGTCAAAGATAACACAAGTAAACACAAAATGCAGTTTTTAAATGAAGGTTGTTATTATTAAGGGAAAACAAAATCCAAACCTACATGGCCCTGTGTGAAAAAGTGATTGCCCCTAAACCTAATAACTGGTTGGGCCACCCTTAGCAGCAACAACTGCAATCAAGCGTTTGCGATAACTTGCAATGAGTCTTTTACAGCGCTGTGGAGGAATTTTGGCCCACTCATCTTTGCAGAATTGTTGTAAATCAGCCACATTGGAGGGTTTTCGGATTTGCTGGTGTGTTTTGGATCATTGTCCTGCTGCAGAACCCAAGTTCGCTTCAGCTTGAGGTTACGAACAGATGGCCGGACATTCTCCTTCAGGATTTTTTGGTAGACAGCAGAATTCATGGTTCCATTTATCACAGCAAGTCTTCCAGGTCCTGAAGCAGCAAAACAGCCCCAGACCATCACACTACCACCACCATACTTTACTGTTGGTATGATGTTCTTTTTCTGAAATGCGGTGTTACTTTTACGCCAGATGTAATGGGACACACACCTTCCAAAAAGTTCAACTTTTGTCTCGTCAGTCCACAGAGTATTTTCCCAAAAGTCTTGGGGATCATCAAGATGTTTTCTGGCAAAAATGAGACGAGCCTTAATGTTCTTTTTGCTCGGCAGTGGTTTTCATCTTGGAACTCTGCCATGCAGGCCATTTTTGCCCAGTCTCTTTCTTATGGTGGAGTCATGAACACTGACCTTAACTGAGGCAAGTGAGGCCTGCAGTTCTTTGGATGTTGTTGTGGGGTCTTTTGTGACCTCTTGGATAAGTCGTCGCTGCGCTCTTGGGGTAATTTTGGTCGGTCGGCCGGCCACTCCTGGGAAGGTTCACCACTGTTCCATGTTTTCGCCATTTGTGGATAATGGCTCTCACTGTGGTTCTCTGGAGTCCCAAAGCTTTAGAAATGGCTTTATAACCTTTTCCAGACTGATAGATCTCAATTACTTTCTTTCTCATTTGTTCCTGAATTTCTTTGGATCTCGGCATGATGTCTAGCTTTTGAAGGTCTTTTGGTCTACTTCACTTTGTCAGGCAGGTCCTATTTAAGTGATTTCATGATTGAGAACAGGTGTGGCAGTAATCAGGCCTGGGTGTGGCTAGAGAAATTGAACTCAGGTGTGATAAACCACAGTTATGTTTTAACAGGTGGGGCAAACACTTTTTCACACAGGGCCATGTAGGTTTGGATTTTGTTTTCCCTTAATAATAACAACCTTCATTTAAAAACTGCATTTTGTGTTTACTTGTGTTATCTTTGACTAATATTTAAACTTGTTTGATGATCTGAAACATTTAAGTGTGACAAACATGCAAAAAAATAAGAAATCAGGAAGGGGGCAAACACTTTTTCACACCACTGTGTATATATATATATATATATATATATATATATATATATATATTTTTTTTTAAAGAAATAATAATAAAAGATTATTCCAAACTAGTCATGTAAACATTTATTTTTTCAAGAATTTTAGCTTTTAATGAGATTTTCATTTATTTATTTTATTTTGACTGTCTCTGGATGGGACAGTTATAGTTTTGCATGAACTGCATTTTTTTGTGTGTGTGTGTGTGTGTGTGTGTGTATTTTTTGCTTAATAGATCCAGGAATTTTTTTTTGCATCACATCATTAACCCATATACAGTACAGTCCTGTTAAGTGTTGAATATATAACCCAACCATTTTTGGCCACAGTCAAATCATGTTTTTCTTATAACGTCATGTTATCTGGGTACAGTAAGTACATTTTTCATTTTCAAAAGGTTTAACACTTATTCTTAATAGTACTTTTGGGAAATATATTTTTTATTCCACATAAGGAGGGTCACCCCTCATGGTGGCTGCCATGTTGAAATCACATGACAAGTTAAACTGCTCACACATCTCATTAACCCCCCTATTTTTGGACATTTTTGAGTGTGGAATAAATTAATCATGTAATGGATAACATGGCATCGGTAGCTAAAAACGTTTTAATAAAACGACACTTGGTTTTGCGATTTTATCACTCTTCACTGAATTGTAACAGTATGAGTGTGTGTGTGTTTAAGTATGCACTCACCTCTGTACAGCCATCATCCCATTCACCTGCAGGATGTTGAGGAACAAGACCTAACGTCTTACACACTGCTGCATGCTGCTCCTCACACCCCTCAAACTGCCAGCTGCCTTTCTAAAACCTAAACACACACATACACACACACACACACACACACACACACACACACACACACACACACACACACAAATAATTCATTTAACAAGTACAACAGCTAGTTGGATCAGATCTGTCACATGTCCTGTTAGATGCCCAGACTTCTAGTTTATGGAAATTACTGCTGTGACTCAATGGTGACTGTACAGAGTAAAGCTTTCAGGCAGTGACTGACTCAGATCTTGCTGCTTATTGACTGGCACACAGCTGCTGTCTGAATTATGGGGTAATTCTGGACACATGCTTCCTTTCTGACCACATACTGTTTGCTCAGTTTATAACTGATGTAATGTGCCCTTAATCTGACCTATGAAATCCAATCTCACCTTCCAATCTGCTGTCAAGCAGATGCATTTGTCGCCATGACCATGGGAAGGCTCCTGAGAGTACCAGGATGTGAATGTGATGGAAGAGTTGTCTGACCATTGGACTGCTTGATTTTTAGCTTCCTTGTACAAACCGATCCACAACTTAGAGTTGGAGCCTGACACAATAAATACACAAATACGCACATTTACAAACCTCTAATAACTGTTCACTTATAATAACCATATTATGAGGACACAACCCTTGGAATTGGACACAACACTTGGAAACTTTTAATGTCAACATACAGTTGTGCTCAAAAGTTTGCATACCCTGGCAGAAATTGTGAAATTTTGGCATTGATTTTGAAAATATGACTGATCATGCAAACAAACTGTCTTTTATTTAAGGATAGTGGTAATGGAACTTTATAAAGATGGAAAAGGATATAAAAAGATATCCAAAGCCTTGAAAATGCCAGTCAGTATTGTTCAATCACTTATTAAGAAGTGGAAAATTCGGGGATCTCTTGATAACAAGCCAACGTCAGGTAGACCAAGAACAATTTCAGCCACAACTGCCAGAAGAATTGTTCAGGATACAAAGAAAAACCCACAGGTAACCTTAGGAGAAATACAGGCTGCTCTGGAAAAAGACGGTGTGGTTGTTTCAAGTAGCACAATACGACGATACTTGAACAAAAATGAGCTGCATGGTTGAGTTGCCAGAAAGAAGCCTTTACTGCACAAATGCCACAAAAAAGCCTGGTTACAATATGCCCGACAACACCTTGACATGCCTCACAACTTCTGGCAAACTGTAATTTGGAGTGACGAGACCAAAATAGAGCTTTATGTTCACAACCATAAGTGCTATGTTTGGAGAGGGGTCAACAAGGCCTATAGTGAAAAGAATACCATCCCCACTGTGAAGCATGGTGGTGGCTCACTGATGTTTTGGGGGTGTGTGAGCTCTAAAGGCACGGGGAATCTTGTGAAAATTGATGGCAAGATGAATGCAGCATGTTATCAGAAAATACTGGCAGACAATTTGCATTCTTCGGCATGAAAGCTGCGCATGGGACGCTCTTGGACTTTCCAGCATGACAATGACCCTAAGCACAAGGCCAAGTTGACCCTCCAGTGGTTACAGCAGAAAAAGGTGAAAGTTCTGGAGTGGCCATCACAGTCTCCTGACCTTAATATCATCGAGCCACTCTGGGGAGATCTAAAACGTGTGGTTCATGCAAGACGATCAAAGACTTTGCATGACCTGGAGGCATTTTGCCAAGATGAATGGGCAGCTATACCACCTGCAAGAATTTGGGGCCTCATAGACAACTATTACAAAAGACTGCACACTGTCATTGATGCTAAAGGGGGCAATACACAGTATTAAGAACTAAGGGTATGCAGACTTTTGAACAGGGATCATTTCATTTTTTTCTTTGTTGCCATGTTTTGTTTTATGATTGTGCCATTCTGTTATAACCTACAGTTGAATATGAATCCCATAAGAAATAAAAGAAAAGTGTTTTGCCTGCTCACTCATGTTTTCTTTAAAAATGGTACATATATTACCAATTCTCCACGGATATGCAAACTTTTGAGCACAACTGTAAAATGGCAACAGCCTGTTTGACTTCCGTTTTGTGACATATTTTTCAGTGAAATAGGATATAGCAATGTTGGATAGGATTTGATTTTATCCATCATGAATTGATTGAAAAAGTACCAGAAGGGATTCAGACCTGAATGCAAGTTTGCAGTCGATTGTGGAGCACTACTCCGCTTTTGAGGAGGCTTTTTGACTGAGATGTAGAGGTTAAAGGTCAAGTTAATCTTGACAAAATCCCAATAGTAATTATATTTTGAGTATTATATAATTGAGTATTATATTTTGGTGACAAAGAAAAACATTATTTTGCTTTTTAATAACGTGATGACCACATTAGGACCAGAAACATGTTCTGTATTAAAGGGATAGTTCACCCAAAAATGAAAATTCTCTCATCATTTACTCATTCCCTCATGCCATCCCAGATGTGTGACTTTCTTTCTTCTGCTCTACACAAATGAAAATTTTTAGTAAAATATCTCAGCTCTGTTGGTTCAAACAAGGCAAGTGAATGGTGGCCAAATTTTGAAGCTCCAAAAAGCACATAAAGGCAACATAAAAGTAATCCATATGACTCCAGTGGTTAAATCCATATCTTCAGAAGCAATATGATAGGTGTGGGTGAGAAAAAAAATCAATATTTAAGTCATTTCTTACTATAAATCTACACTTTCACCAGCCCTCCTATGTGCATTAATAAAAGGACTGAGTTATTGTTCTTCTACTTTTTGGCGATTCTTATTTTTCGTCACCTGCTGGGCAGGGAGGAGAAAGAAACAAAATAGGGATACAAGAAAGTAAAAGAATAAATAAATCATATTTGCAACAGCCCAGTATAGAAGAATGCGAATCACCAAAAAATTAATAAATAAATAGGAGGGCTGGTGAATGTGTGGATTTATAGTAAAAAAAGGACTTAAATATTGATCTGTTTCTCACCCACATCTATTATATCACTTCTGAAGATATGGATTTAACCACTGGAGTCGTATGGATTACTTTTCTGCTGCCTTTATGTGCTTTTTGGAGCTTCAAAGTTCTGACCACCATTTAATTGCATTTTATGAAACTACAGAGCTGAGATATTTTTTGTAAAAATCTTCATTTGTATTCTGCATAAGAATAATTCTAGGTTGGAATAAGGGTGAGTAAATTTTGAGAGAATGTAAACATTTTTGGGTGAAATATTCCTTTAAGAAAGTAAATGCAGTCTATTTTGATTTAATGTTGACAATTTCCATAACTTACACTACAAAGTAAAATTAAATTTTTTAATTTTTAATTAATTTTACATAGGTAAGATATCCAGCTAACCATTTGAGAGCAGTTTCAGCAACAGTTCTTGTTGGGAGAGGAAGTGGATGCTGACCATCTCTGCATCAAGAGACTTGCATGTGCTGGAGGATTTATACCAGCTTGCCTTCTCATCCAGGTTCCGATAACAAAAGCCATTATGGTCCAACCAACCATCAGTACAAACAGTTTCTTTATATTGCCAGTTATCTTACAAAACAACAAAGAGAGAGAGTAGAAAGTAGAAATAAATAAAAAAATTACGAAGGGTGAGAGAGAGGAAACGTGAAGAAAATGTCGTAAGCCTGGTTCGCACTCGCATCATCCACATGCACACCTCAGCTCATTGCGTTGGAGCACTTGCGCTAGGCCAAAGCTCCAACATAGCATGTGATTTTTAAAAAATGTGTTGAAAAGAAATGGTGCTGAGACTACTTATTCTTATGACTGTTGCCGATGACCTTGACTGTTTCGATATTTACATACACACTGTGAGAATGTGTGTGTTTGATAACCAGGATCAAGAGTTCAGACTCTAGTTGGTCCACAACTGTTGAACCCAAGAACAAAATTCAAAACATGTCCACATTCTTCTCTTTTAACCACAATCTGTAGTGACTATCATGGAAACAACAGTCAGAAGCCTGAGAGAAGGCCATTTTCCTCAATAGCACTGGAAAATGTCACACATTACGTAATACTGACTCGAACTAGGGCTAAAGCTTAAACTTAAAGGGGTCATGACATCCCTTTTTGTATTATTTTAATATGTTTCTTGAGGTTCACTTATAATATTAGTAATATATTAGTCATATATTTGTAAAACATGATGATTTTTCACCCTCATTCTGACCCAGTGTCAGAAAAAGCTTGGTTTTGGTGCAGCTTCTCCTTTAAGACTTGAAAGTAAACGCCCACTGTTATAATTGGCTCTCTGCTCTTGATTGACCTGCTCTTTCTACTTGCCATCTCACTGCTCAATGCTGCTAAGTCGGGCTACTGAAGTGATAAGGTAAAGTAGGTGTTGATGTGTTGTTGCAGAGGCAGTCAGATGCAAATGTCTACCACAGTGTGACATCACAGTATGGCAGGAGTAGAGAACGAGTTGTTTTGGCAACCGGGCTTCAACAAATGCACTTTTTGCAGTGAGGAGGAAGTTTTGAGTTCTGAAACTTACAGTATTTTTTTTTTTATATTGAGTACAAAGACCTCTTATATGTCAAAAGAAAACTGTATTCCTCATGTCATGACAACTTTAAGAAAACCAAGTGAATGAAGAGTTTGACAAAGCGAAGGCAGGCACATTAGAAGGAAAGACAAAGAACTATTATAAATGGATGGATGGTTAAAAGCTGGATAAATAAATAGAAGGACTACCAGAATGACCTGCCAGATCGGTCATCTATTTACCAAGCGGCTCTGCTTCCCGGCAATAGCTGTTGGTTTTCTTGCAGATGTAGGATAAAGCTGACTCACAGGACAGACTCTGCCAGGAACCCTGAGTAGAGTCAAACACCCCACACTGCTGGTTCTGCTGCATCGGTGTGGAGGTCAGATCTGGCCAGGAAGAGAGAAACAAACAATGAATAGTCCATTTAATTGTGCTCATGAAGAAGCACAGCAACTCACATGAGCCATTGAACTAATATTATTGAAACTTTGGAGCCTTCTTACAAAAAAAAAGCTAATTGTATCTCTCTAACCTGAGGTAAAACTGACAAGAGCCAAAGGAGATCCATCAGACCACTGCCACCCGCCATGCTGACTGAGATGGTTTAATCCAATCCAGACCATCACACCCATATCTGAAAGCCTTTCTGGTAGAACACAATGGGAACAGTGATGCAGCAGTAAAAGGGAAAGTTCAGCCAAAAATTTTAATTCTGCTATCATTTTCTCACTTTTATATAGTTCCAAAGCCATATGACTTTCTCTTCTCCATGGAACACAAAAGGAGATACTCTGAAGAATGTTTATGCTGCTCTTTTCCATGCAATGAAAGCATAGTGACAAACACAGATAATGAAAAAAGGACAGTACCATAAAAATAAATAATGAACCATAAAACCATAAAGAACTGTCAAGTACCAGAGATGTTATAAGGATGAGACCTATCCAAATGAAAGGGAGAAATAGAAACGCTAAATATAGCGACTTTTAGAAATAGAAGTCCCACCTATACAGACATCACCTGTCAGTTTATTCAAGAACCCACATGTGCATTAGCTGGACCAATCTGAAAAACATATTTTTGTTTTGTTTTGTTATTTGAGCTAAAGAAGCATAATTTGTGACCAATGCTCTCAGATTTTATTGCTAATTAGAAATATGTTATTTGAACATTATCTTGACCAACTGTTTTGCAGATTTCAGTCTTTCCCCATTCAAGTTGATAGGAGCTGTATTTATGTTCCTAGAGAATAGCTGCACAAAGGCATTACGAACATAGCTACCGACTTGCCTTAAAGGAATATTCCGGGTTCAAAACAAGTTAAGCTCAATACACAGTATTTGTGGCATAATATTGATTAGCACAAAAATAAATTTTTATTTGCCCCTCTTTTCTTAAAAAAAGCAAAAATCTGGGTTACGTTGAGGCACTTAAAACAGAAGTGAATGGGGCCAATCTGTAAACGTTAAAATACAGTGCATCCGGAGAGTATTTACAACGCTTCACTTTTTCCACATTTTGTTATGTTACAGCCTTATTCCAAAATGGATTAAATTCATTATTTTCCTCAAAATTCTACAAACAATACCCCATAATGACAACATGAAAGAAGTTTGTTTGAAATCTTTGCAAATTTATTAAAAATAAAAAACGAAAAAAATCACATGTACATAAGTATTCACAGCCTTTGCCATGACACTCAAAATTGAGCTCAGGTGCATCCTGTTTCCACTGATCATCCTTGAGATGTTTCTACAACTTGATTGGAGTCCACCTGTGGTAAATTCAGTTGATTGGACATGATTTGGAAAGGCACACACCTGTCTATATAAGGTCCCACAGTTAACAGTGCATGTCAGAGCACAAACCAAGCCATGAAGTCCAAAGAATTGTCTGTAGACCTCTGAGACAGGATTGTATCGAGGTACAGATCTGGGGAAGGGTACAGAAATATTTCTGCAGCATTGAAGGTCCCAGTGAGCACAGTGGCCTCCATCATCCGTAAATGGAAGAAGTTTGGAACCACCAGGACTCTTCCTAGAGCTGGCCAAACTGAGCGATCGGGGGAGAAGGGCCTTAGTCAGGGAGGTGACCAGGAACCCGATGGTCACTCTGACAGAGCTCCAGCATTTCTCTGTGGAGAGAGGAGAACCTTCCAGAAGAACAACCATCTCTGCAGCACTCCACCAATCAGGCCTGTATGGTAGAGTGGCCAGACAGAAGCCACTCCTCAGTAAAAGGCACATGACAGCCTGCCTGGAGTTTGCCAAAAGGCACCTGAAGGACTCTCAGACCATGAGAAACAAAGATTGAACTCTTTGACCTGAATGGCAAGCGTCATGTCTGGAGGAAACCAGGCACCACTCATCACCTGGCCAATACCATCCCTACAGTGAAGCATGGTGGTGGCAGCATCATGCTGTGGGGATGATTTTCAGCGGCAGGAAATGGGAGATTAGTCAGGATCGAGGGAAAGATGAATGCAGCAATGTACAGTGACATCCTTGATGAAAACCTGCTCCAGAGCGCTCTGGACCTCAGACTGGGGTGAAGGTTCATCTTCCAACAGGACAACGATCCTAAGCACACAGCCAAGATAACAAAGGAGTGGTTCCGGCACAACTCTGTGAATGTCCTTGAGTGGCCCAGCCAGAGCCCAGACTTGAACCCGATTGAACATCTCTAGAGAGATCTGAAAATGGCTGTGACAACGCTCCCCATCCAACCTGATGGAGCTTGAGAGGTCCTGCAAAGAAGAATGGGAGAAACTGCCCAAAAATTGGTGTGCCAAGCTTGTAGCGTCATACTCAAAAAGACTTGAGGCTGTAATTGGTGCCAAAGGTGCTTCAACAAAGTATTGAGCAAAGTCTGTGAATACTTATGTACATGTGTTTTTTGTTCTGTTTTTTTTTTTTTATAAATTTGCAAAGATTACAAACCAACTTCTTTCACGTTGTCATTATGGGGTATTGTTTGTAGAATTGAAGAAAATAATGAATTTAATCCATTTTGGAATAAGGCTGTAACATAACAAAATGTGGAAAAAGTGAAGCGCTGTGAATACTTTCCGGATGCACTGTACTCACTGTATCAAAAGTATAGCCAAAAAGCATAAAAAATGTGTTAACATGATTTTAGTGAAAATCACTTACTAACTTTTTCTATGTAAAGTTATAGCCAATTTTACAAGTTCGTTGCCATGACAATGTAATGTCAACAAACCAGAAAACCTTAAAATAACTGTAAAAAATTATATTTTAAACAAATTTACAGCTCAAATAACACATGAGTTTTAACAGAATAATTAATGTAAGTGCTTTTATAAAATTATAAGCTTCACATTACTGTTTAAACTCTCCAAAAATTGGCCCCATTCACTTCCATCTTAAGTGCCTCACTGTAACCTCTATTTTTTTTATTTATTTTTATTTAAGAATAGGGACAAGTAGAAAGAAATTTTTTGTGGTAATTAACATGTCATAAATGCTGTTGATTGAGCTAATTTTCATTGTTGGAGCTTGACAGCCCCTGGTCACTTTATATACTTTCATTGCACAGAAAAAAACATCAAAATTCTTCAGAATTTCTCCTTTTGTGTTCTGTGGAAGAGTGAAAGTCATACGGGTTTGGAGCGACATCAGGGTAAGTGATATTTACATAAATACTTAAAATACATTCAAAAAAGTCCAAATAATTTGAGTGTACAAACATGAGATTTGATCATGCAGGTGTGTGTGTGTATATACCTCTGATATAGATCTGTTCATTGGACTGTGTGATGGAGAGCAGGCTCGCAACCTGTGACTGACAGGAAGTAAGAGCTTGGCTCCAGGTGAGAACTGAGTACAAGTTAAACTGGTAACAAGCATTTAGCTCAGGATGACTCTCCCAGAATTCACAGCCTGTCACTGGGCAAAAAACACACACATACACAGGTTCTGACTGGTTCCTTTAGTTAGTTACATGCTTGCTGTAGAAATTACGTGCATGAAAGAATTTTTGTGTGGATTGGGGCAGAAGACCCATTTCTCATCCAGATCATAGTGGTTTGTGGTGGCACACCAGAGGTGATGGTCCTCTCTCCCCTCAGAGGTGCAATCCCACAACCATTTATTGTTGTATTTAAAGGGTAGGGAACAGGGCATGCCATGGGAGTTTCCTTGCAGCGTGTGGATATCTGCCAACAGCAAGAAAACAATGGCTATAGAACAAGTAGGACCTATCTGGCTCAGGCCTTATCAAACACACGCTGAATGCACTAGTGTTTAATATAGTGATCATCAAGCAATACAGTATGGGCTTTTCAATGGCCAATGCTGAGCTGAAATCTAGAGAGCAGGATGGCTGAAGGTGCATAGCAATCAAAGAGGAACTGCCACATCTGTTCATAGGCCAAGCTGGCATGGTTATCGGCCAATGGCAAAAAGCTTAAAGGTGTGTGTCATTAATTTGAAGATAATACCTTCTACTATACCAAGTTCACTCCAAAATGAAAATTCTCAAATAATTTACTCACCCTCATGCCATCCCAGATGTGTATGACTTTCTTCTGCAGAACACAAACGAAGATTTTTAGAATATTTCAGCTCTGTAGGTCCATACAATGCAAATGAATGGGTACCAAAATTCATATCTTCTAAAGCGATATGATAGGCGAGTGAGAAGCAGATCAATATTTAAATCATTTTTAAATATAAATTCTTCTCCCTGCCCAGTAGGTGTCGATATACAAGATTAATGTGAATCACCAAAAACAAAAGAAGCATGTGAAAGTTTAAGTCTAGATTTATAGTAAATAAAATACTTAAATATTGACTGTTTCTTACCCAAACTTATCATATTGCTTCCAAAGACATGGATTTATCCACTGGAGTTGTATGGATTACTTTTATGCTGCCTTTATATGCTTTTGGAGCTTCAAAATTTTGGTACCCATTTAATTGCATTGTGAACAATAATGCTGAAATATTCTTCTAAAAATCTTCTTTGGGGAGAACTATCCCTTTAATGAACTGACTGCTAAAATGCCTTCTTTGATTCTTAGATGAACAGAAATTGAAGAACAATTTAAATAGAAATATAAATAGCCATATGTTACTTTATAAAATACTTTACTGTAATTCTTGATCAATTTAAAGCATCCTTGGTGAATAAAATGTTCATTTTATTTAAAAAACATGAACATTTCATAATGATTTCAAACTTTTGAATAAGTGATTTGTAAGTTGATTCCTCAGAAAATGTAAACACTGTGGTGGAATCAAAACATTGCTCTGTTTGTTTGTGCATCCTGACCAGCCCGACAAAGCAACATATTGGCTTAACCAATGGAGTGAGTTGCTGACCAATGAAAAACAAGGAGATTGTTTGGGATACCAGTTTGAAAAGTCATTATTTTTTCAGTTTACACACTTCAGCTTTACAATAGCCATATTTTGGCTGATTAAATGGGCTATTACTACTTTAATACAACACCAAACTCGTGATATTACATTTAGTATAAAAGTGATCTGTACGCAGATATGTTACCTTTGTATGGGTAAGCACAGGGGCCTTCACCGGCGCCGCTATAAATCCTCCACTTATGCAAAGTTGCTCTCTTCAACACTACCCTGGAGTCCACCACTGCCAGCTTATTATTCACCACTCCAGCTCCATACAACATACTCCCCCCACAGCACCACCATATGATAGGGAAAGAAACATCACAATCAAAGATGCCCATGTCAGGAAAGTTGGTCACGTTGATCCCTAGGTATCTGCAGGTGCCCAGATTGAAGAGATGATGCCGGGACACCCATTTCCAGAGCAGTGCAGCAGATGGTGGTTCACAGCTGACCAGAGACAGACCGGACAAATTTGCAGAGAGGCCCCGCTTCTGTGATATACTCTGCAAACGGAACATACCTTTCCCTGAGTCACACAAACACACAGATGTCACCAATGGAGTGTTTAGAAACAGCCTCCAATATTTAATATGCTGGGTTTTGAATTGATCAAGCTCGGTCAAGCTTAACCACATGAAACAAATGTTTTACTTCTAGCAGCCTTGGGAGATGTGAGGTCTTAAGGGTTTTTTAGTGGGAAAATCCTTTCTTTAGAAGTATTATATAGCCATTTACATGCAGGGCAATGTTAGACTAAAAAGGCATGTGATATTGGAGATTCAAAGCCATTCAGAGGCACTGAGGTATCAGACAGGGCTGATTATCCAACGAACAGATAGAAAGATAGAGCTCCTTTCTCCAATTTCACCTCAACAAAATGGGGCTTAATATTTCAGAGTTCTCAAAGCCGAAAGAGGCTGAGAGTCTTTTGTGGACTTGACATGAAAGAGCAATTGAAGATACAGGCCAAAGACAAAGATATTCTAAAAAAAAGTCAAACATACACAGAGTATGTTACTTCAAAGGGAACCTATATGTATTATCCTCACCATATGTCTGAGAGCAAGAATTTGCTGTGGTTTTTATTTAGGTTGTGCAGGGAATTTTATGATATTTAGGTGTATGCAAGCAAAATAAACCCCAACAGGTTAAGCAGGACCCTGATGTGAAGAAGAGAGGTCTTGTGTCATCTTAAAGAGGTTTACTTTGCAATAATGACCGTCTGGCTGTCCATTATTCCACTGATTACAGGTCTACTCAGCAATTAATAAATCAGTGGACACAGCGTTATGTCATCATGCCAACAAAATTGTATATGACTTTACACAGAAAAAGTTAGTTAGTTTGTCGTTTTCTTACTCCTCTTTCTTTGTAAATAAATCATTATTCCTGACTTACCATGAAAGTACACTTTGCTTGTTGTAATTAGTGAGTTGTCTACTTAAAATGAGTGTGTTTTGGGACATGCTTGGATTCAGGGTCAATGAGAAAATCGGGCAAAAATGAAAGGTGGTCAGTGGGGGACAGTTAACACTGTGTTACAACTGTACAGCACAAGATGAATGGACATTAGAGATAGATCGATAGATTGATAGATAGATAGATAGATAGATAGACAGATATTGATTTTTAAAAATACTGATCATTTTATAAATTATTTTTAGTAGATTTAGTCCAAAAATTTGAATTTTTGCTTGTCTGAATGTGTGCATGTCACAGGATGCCTCATATCAGGGTTATGAAGATCAAGAGAGGAATTCCAGCTGGTGTATTAGAATTTAAACATATGCAGGCATTAGAAACATCTGACACCAATCACAGAGTAAAAAAATTGTCAGTATATGTCACTTAAAGGAATATTCCGGGTTCGATACAACTTAAGCTCAGTCGACAGCATTTGTGGCATTATGATGATTACCACAAACATTTATATTTGTATCTCCTTTTTTTTTAAAAAAAAAAAAAGAAAAAAGAAAAGAAAAAAAAAAGCATGGAAGTGAATGGGGCCAATCTGTAAACGTTTCAAAAGTATAACTACAAGACGTAAACAATATGTGTGTTAACATGATTTTAGTGTGATAAAATCGCTTACTAACCTTTTCTATGTAAAGTTATAGCCAATTTGACAACTTCGTTGCCATGACGATGTAATGTCAACAAACCCTAAAATGACTGTTAAAAACAATGATTTAAACAACTTTACAGCTCAAATAATACATGAGTTTCAACAGAAGAATTAATGTAACTTTTATAAAATTATAAGCATCACATTTCTGCCTTTAAACCCTCCAAAAATTGGCCCCATTCACTTCCATTGTAAGTGCCTCACTGCAACCTCGATAAAAAAATAAATAAATAAATAAAAAAAAAAAAAAAAAGGATGGACAAATCGAAATTATTATAATTTTTTCGTAATCAGCATCATACCAAAAATGCTGTCGATTGAGCTTTACTTGTATTGAACCCGGAATATTCCTTTAAGTTGCGCCTAATGCCTTATTTAGCACATTACAAACTGTCCAGGGAAAGTGGATCCACACTCTAATTGTGGAAAACAGGAACAGTGAAGTTTTTTGACATTTATATAGTTGGTAGACAAATAAAAGCATCTTATGTAAAAAAAAAATAAAAAAAATAAAAATGGCATGTGTACTCTTTTAAGTAGGCTATTTGTGCAGTATAGCAAAAAGTGTTACAACTGTACTCGGTCTGTTATCTATTCAATACATTTTTGACTTTCAGTAAGAAAAGGCTGGAAGGGAAATGTAGGGCAACGTGCTGAATTGGGAAAAATATCATAAACGTAAACTGCTTTATGTATGTTGTAAAAGTTAAAAGTATATTTAAAGTTTCGCCCTCTTTGTATCAGGCGAGCAGCCGCCGCCTATCGGTTTGTTTACGAGCATACGTCTAACGGGAAACGGTCGTGTAACTCTATAAAACATATTACAAAACAGCCGTTTTGATTAGCGTCCGGTATAAGACTGAAATAGCGGTCTGTGTAGAAGGATCTGGCAAGAAATGTCGCATTACCGTCCGTCTTTTAAACAGAAGAGTTGGACACTCATAATGCAATCTGCAGACCACAGCACAATGTAAACTACACGACAAACCTTTTCGGTTTAATCATGAGGAAACCGGTACGCTCATTTGATCGCGCAAATAATCACGAGACAAATCTGCAATCAGAAGACAAGAGATAATTCGCGCAGGCCGAATGCACTTACTGTATAATTCGAGAAGTGGATTTTTCCCCCCCAAAACTTCAGTTTTGACCGACATTTCCGCAACTACGGACATAAAGTAGCATATAAAGGACATAAAGGGCTTCATGGAAGCGAATATGAAGAGTTCGTGGGTATCCAACGCATTTCCACTGCTGGAGTTTAGATGAGAGCAGTTCATAGACCGCAGTCAAGTTTTTGCATTTTCTACGTCACTGATCTGTCTACGGGGCAGTGAAGGGCAAACATATTCCTCTCCTTTTACACCCCGTCTGCACAGCACGCGTTGACAAAATTAGGGGCTGTTCACGCCGAACGCGTAATTGAACGCAGGTGTCTCGATGCTCGGTTTTAACAGTGAAGTTCTTTTTAACTTGACACGGCGTCTCAAAAACGGAGAAATAGCGAGAGGCGGCACAACGGTCAAAGACGTTTTCAAGTCAAGTATATTTACAATACAGATGACACATTTTACAGATAATATTCTAGACAGAAATAATGTGACTCAAACGCTTAAAACAATATTTTTTTTTTTTTTACAAAAATGAGTACAGACACACATGAGAAGTAAATTTGATCCAGCAAAATCATAATTAATCATTAATTAATATGAAGAATCTAATTACACACAGTTCAAGGCTCAGCCTTGACTAACCAGTCACAAATGTCTGTCATTAATAACTACAAAACAGTTCTGTTTCTGAAAAACAAATAAAAGAAATAGCTGTAACAACCACAACCACAACCAAGAACAATAAGATCCAGTGTTGCCAATATTTAACAGTACCTTTAGGAGCAAACACATTGTTCATTTTTAGTTTTATTTGTAAATAAATTTACTGCCAGTTATAAAGATTTTTGATTCAGAATTCTTGCATGCACACAAAATGTAAACACATATGTTTACTTACGTAGCTATCAAAATGGGGATGTACATTTACTTCTATTGTTATATAGATATATATATATATATATATATATATATATATATACACACACACATGCATACATATACACAGTATAAAGCTAATTATAATGACTAAAATGTTTGATTCTTTTATTCCAAATGAGGATTCTCCCAGGTGTCCCCAAACTACAGCTATGTGAACCCACTCAAACACACACAAATACACACAAAGTGTCTCACTTGTACAATACAAAATTAAATAAAAATACAAACAAAAAAGTGATTGCTCTTGTTAAAAAGAAATCTGTGTTATGTGTTTTTAACAGTATTGTTCAGTAGTAGTCCTAAGAAACATCACCCTTCTGCTGCCCTGCACTTTTGTAGGTCACATTTTTATACGTTGATGTTGAGCTCCTGAAAAGAGGATTTGTGCCCTGGGGAGAAAACGGTGGAGAAAAGCACACAATTATTCAACGGAATTTAAAAAGGGTGTTTTAAACATGTTAAAGTGAATGGTACAAGTTAAAACTTATCACTTTGTAATACATTAGCCAGCATCTTTTCCAGGATAGAATAATGCAACAAACTTTGAAATTGACCAGTATGATACTGTAACTAAACTCGAATCAACATCATACCGATTGCCATTTTGCTTTAGCCTTCTCTGCCTCAAACTTGGCAACCTCTTTTCTATCATGGACAGAAACAAGAAACTTCCAAATCACCAGGAGCGCAATGCCAAAGATGAGGACCGACATGCACACGCCCAGAGCGATCAGTGGCGCGTTTGGAGGCTCAGGACAGTCTGAAGGACAATTACACACACAAACACACATAAGTACAATTTTAAATGTTTATGTAAATGTAATGTCATCTATGATGTCAACCATGAAACTGTAACTACTGATCAAGGGTAGTTGACATGAAATACTTGCGGCGTGATGCTATACTCCATCTAAAACTATTTTGAACAGCATTTTGCAAATTCTTTTACAATTATTATGCAATTGAGATTTGATTGTTTATGAGAATAATTATGTAAGAGTAAGAGACTACATGGAGTATTTGTAGGCCCTATATTTATAATTGTATTTGTCAGACGGCATGACCATTTCAAATGAACTAGTGAAGGCAACAAACAAAAACAAAATCACAGCACCTAAAATATACAATTTCCTTATACACTGACATAAATTCTAGCCTAAAATCTCTCACCATAAAAAAAAATAAATAAAATGCTTACCGTAAAGTTTGGGGTTGTAGATGGTGCTGCCATGATCGCTGTCCACCAGGCTGAAAGACAGCATGCAGCTATCCTCACTCTGCAGTGTGCACAGAGCTGCCCGGCTCGCCTCAAAATCTGACAAAACAAAACAGAGCTTAAAGGAATATTCCAGGTTCAATACAAGTTAGGCTCAATTGACAGCATTTGTGGCATAATGTTTAACACAAAAAATTATTTTGCCTCGTTCATCCTTTTCTTTAAAAATAAATAAATAAATAGAAGTTACAGTGAGGGACTTACAATGGAAGTGAAAGGGGCCAATTTTTGGAGAGATTAAAGACAGAAATTTGAAGCTTATAATTTTATAAAAGCACTTACATTAAATCTTCTGTTGAAACTCGCATTATTTGAGCTGTTAAGTTGTTTATATAGTCATTTTTAGTCCTGTTTGGGTTTGTTGACATTACAATGTCATGGTAAAGAAGTTATAACATTGAATATAACTTTACACAGAAAAGGTTAGTAGTCTTGTGGCTATACTTTTGAAACAGTGAATATTTTAATGTTTAAGGATTGGCTCCATTCACTTCCATTGTAAGTGCCTCACTATAACCTAGACATTTGCTTTTTTTTTTTTTTTTTTTTTTAAAGAAAAGCATGGGCAAATCAAAATGTATTTTTCTGGTAATCAATATTATGCCACAAATGCTGTCGATTGAGCTTAGTTTGTATTGAACTGAATATTTCTTTAAGCATGTGAGTGTGTGTGTGTGTGTGTTTGTGTGTGTATGTGTGTGTGCACTAACACCACTATTTCTGTCTTTTTAGCAAATACAGATTTTATTGTGTTGATTTTTTTCTTCAAACTTTAGAGTATGATTATGTTACTATTTCACCAAGTATATTAGTATACTATATATAGTATGTTAAAGCCTTCTCTGACATTTCTATGACCTATGCAATCATCCGCCACAATTCTCAATTACAACTCTTCATCGCTCAAATATTTAACAAATAATACTCTATGCTTTACATCATGTTATCTATTACACCACACAAAACCTCTCTGCTGTCTCAGTTTTTGTTCTACTCATGTCTTTATGGCAGTCAGTGTTTTGTGTCTTTGCATTGTCCCCTGTTTAGAGACTGTACAGTGATCATAAAATGTAAAGACACTTGAGGTTCTTGAAACCAATGGGCCTCAACAATAGATTCTCTGCACAACAAGCTAAGTGGCATGTTCTCCTTTGTTGCATGTCAAGGGGGCTGATCTAAGGGGTGGTGGCTTGGTGTGTATATATATATATATATATATGTGTGTGTGTGTGTGTGTGTGGGAAAGACAGAGGAGATTATTTAGTGCCTTCAACACATTTTATGCAAGTTTAAAAAACTGAAACAAGTACACATAAAACACATATTAACAAGGCCAGTATTGCTTAGGAATACATAATGATAGTTTGTATTTATTGGGGATGTTAAATGAAAAATCTGTCATTATTTACTTATCCTCATTTCATTCCAAACCAGTATGACTTTTTTCCGTGGAACACAAAAGGAGACGTTTAGCAGAATAGTAACTCACCTCTTTTTTCCATACAATTAAAGCATATAGTGATGCCCAGAAAGGACAAAAAGCACCTTAACAATACCATTAAAACAGTCCATATGACTTGTGCGCTATATTCCAAGTCTTCTGAAGCCATACAATAACCTTGTGTAAGGAACAGTCTGAAACAGACCGTAATTCATTGAAAGGCTTGCTTTCCGCCATATCTCTCAATTCTCATTTCTCTCTATTTGTCTCTATTTGGAGCTTGATAGCCCTTGGTTACTATCTGTTTTCATATTATGTAAAAGAGCTGCGTGAACAATCTTCAGCACATATTTTATGCCTTTAATAAGGAATAATCCTTCATGACCAACGAAACTACTGGTAAATAAATATTTTGCATGATAAATATTTGCTTTACTTTGTTGTGTTTTTACAATAACCACCCCACTGACCATGTGACCACTCATAAATTGAAGCTGCAGAGAACAAAACAATGTGGATTCTGACCTGTAGAATTGCTGACAGTGGCGTGAAGGGAATTACATTTTAAGGCACACTCGTCTGATGGATCCTTAGCTTTGAGGTAACACTCCACACAAGACCTGTTGGACACACACATACTTTGTATAAGCACAAACCTGTCAACCCCTCAGAGAGTTTATCTCAAGAGAAAGCTCAGTATTCTGTTCTTTGTGTGGAAACGTGGAGTGCTTTTCCCAGAGCTCATTCTCTATATATCTCTCTATCACAGAGTCAAATAACGCACAGGGTGGACAGGACCTTTAGAGAAAAGGAAAGGCGATACTGCAAACCAACCACATGCCTTTTGGTGCTCATATATGCCCTCTGGAAATGAGTGGACAAGAGGAAGACTTGTAAACACACACACACACACACACACACACACACGTTGGTGTGGCTATCCTTATGAGGACTCTCCATAGACATAATGATTTTTATACTGTACGAACTATAGATTCTATCCTCTAACCCTACCCCTAAACCTAACCCTCACAAAAAAACTCAGTTTAGTATGTTTTTTAAGTGATTTGAATTATGAGGACACTAGAAATGTCCTCATGATCCACATTTATAGCATAATACCCTTGTAATTCCCAGTTTGTAACCTAAAAAAAAAAAAATTCCTCGTAAACCTCCAAAACCCACCTACACACACACACACACACACACACACACACACAAACACATAGTCATGAGAAATACAGAGGAAATTCCTGATGAGGTGAAGACATGGTGCTAATGAACAAACAACTTACCGTTAGCCTTTATTAGGCTACGTTTATTTATGTAAATTACATAAAATTGTGTTACATTGTTTTATGTTACTTTTTTACCATTACTATTTTAGTATTGACAGTGGAAACTGGGTTAACTGTTAGCTAACTCATTTCTTTAAATATCTTTTTTATTTAAAGGTGAAGTTTGCAATTTTCTTTTCTCCTATTTAAAGGGATAGTTCACCCACATTTTTTCTTCCTTCTGCTGAACACAAACGAAGATTTTTAGAAGAATATTTCAGCTCTGTAGGTCCTCACAATGCAAGTGAATGGTGGCCAGAACTTTGAAGCTAAAAAAAAAGCATGTAAAGGCAGCATAAAAGTAATCCACATGACTCCAGCTGTTAAATCCATGTCTTCAGAAGCGATATGATAGGTGTGGTTGGGAAACAGATCAATATTTAAGGTCTTTTTTCATACACATCTTGTATGACATGAGGGTGAGTAAATAATGAGAGAATTTAAATTTTTGGATGAACTATCCCTTTAAGTTTGATGTACAAAGACAAACATCGGGGTTACCACACTTTTTGACCAATGAATTTCCAGGACTTTTCCTTGACCATTCCAGTTATTTGTGATTACTGGATAAGGGTTTTTAGAAACCATTTGGATTCAGACCAATTCCCCTTAATGAATCCCTTTCGCTAATGAAACATTTATTTGTGAACCGATTTGACCAACTCAGTCAAAAGAAATGACTCAAAATATTTATTCGCTCACAATCTGGAAATCAATATGGCTTGTGGCAAGTTTTACTTTTACTTTTATTTACACAGACCACAATTGTAACGATCTGGAAGGAAGTCACGAGAGCTGGATCTAGGTGCGGATAAGGAGCTTAATGAGAAATAAACAAGTACAAAATAACGGGTAAACACAGGACAAAATAAAACATCCACGATGGGAAACAAGAACAAGAACATGAACAGGAACAGGAACAGGAACAGGAACAGGAACAGGAGGGAACATCTACAAAGGGCACTGGTCATACACAGGAGGTCAAAACGCATAACAACTGACAAAGAACAAGCAAACAACAGGGCATTATATACACAAAGACTGATGAGTTAATGAAATATAGGTGAGGACAATCAAGGACAGCTGGCAGTGATGAGGGCAGGGAATTATGGGAAATGTAGTCCGGGAGGAACAGATGACGGGGAGAAACGCAAGGCAAACAACAATGAATCATGACAACAATATTTAGCCAATTTAATATTTTAGAGCAGAGCACACCTAGAAAAATGTATATTCACTATAAAAAGTTCCATTACTTTTTCATGACTTAAGATTTTATGACTTTTCCAGGTTTGGAACACACAATTTTTAAATACATATTTCCATGAGAACCTGGAAGTAAGCCAATCATTGGTTGACCTCTTGTTTGTTTGAATGGTACGATATGTAAACTTCTAGCTCAACCAATAGTGGGATTTGGGTTGGAACTACCTGTTTGGATTCATTATTGATAATTTTTGGAATTCGAATTGGTGCAGAAATTATACACTTCACCTTTAATTAAAATAAACATTTCATGATAATTTCTTGATAAACTGCTGATGCCATTTAAAAATCAGACAGCCCACGATGATTCAGTACAGAGCAAACCAGGTTGTAGTCAAAACAAATGCCCTTTAAATGCTGCATATTAATTATGAAAGTGAGTTTCCATCATGTCTTTAGTTTTAGACAAAGATACGCGTGTCTGTGTGTTTGAGCATGCCTTTACCTGGGTAAACTACAGATGTCTCCACAGGTAGGGCACCTTTCACAATGTTCACCCGAAGCTCCGGGTATGGCACACTTGCACTTTCCACACACACACTTCCCCCGTCCACTGCAGACGGATCCATCCGCAGACATGCACGAGTTGCTGCTGGTGCTACAGTTACAGGACTCCCCCATCCAACCGGCGTGACACACACACTCGCCACAGTCACATTCCCCATGACCTAACACACAAATACACATATAAACACACATAAAGGAGATTTATAGGTAGTTCACTGGCTCAGGAAAATGTAATGAACATTAATGAACAGTACATTATATTTAGTGCTATTAATCTATTAACATTTTTAATTCATTACATGACATGCAAATTATTTAATTTAATGAACTGCATATAAATATTTGCAAAAAAGCCCTCAAATAAAAATAATTCAATAATAACTCAAAATAAATATAAATATATCATAATTCAGATAATTCAAAGACATTACAATATTGTGACAAACGAGTAAAGCACTGACAATACAAAACCTGGCTTAAGAAATCAATATATTGTAAGTTTTATTTCCATATAACTGATATTTCCATTTCATTGATATCTGGCCTGAGTCTGTCAATCTGTCCGAGGTAGATGCGGCTGTTCTAACCAGATGTGTTTATGCATTTTGCTTGTGCTATTTTCATTGGTCTATGTACACATGCATCAGACGGACAATTTGTGTGTCTCACTCTGGTTCTCACTAGCGTTTCACTGTTTTTCAGCATTTTCTGCATAAAGGCTGCGTTTTTAGGACGCGATGTAAAGCAAAATGTCGTTTTAACTTCAAAAAATGTGTCTTGAGACCCCTGCACTCTGCTGCATCCAGCTGTATTGGAACACCTGTCGGTTTGTTGTCTGTTCAGGTGTGCATTGCCTGTATAGCTGGAGCTGCGCTGACTGCCCCCTGCTGATTACGACTAGTAAAATCAAGAAGGTGGTAATAAATAGCTCCATTGATAGGAAAATTCCTAATTGCAGAATTTGCATGATTAATTGCGTAATTTTTTTTATGTGTTATTGTTTTAATAAATAATCGCACTGAATTAATGTGTTAATGTAACATCTGAGTGGTCTCCTGCCCACCAGAGGGAGCCCTCACCTGAATTCTGAACTGTCACTTCCTGTTTCCTGCCACATCAGTTCCTGTAATGTCATTTCCTGTTTGCCTAGTATATAAGCCATGCGTGCTCATTCCCATATTGCGAAGTACTGCCAGATCATCTGCCTTACCAAGCGTTTATATCATTGCCTTATTGCCTAGTGTTTTGACCTGTTTGTTTTGACTTCTCTTTTGGATCTCCCCTTTTGCCTGTTTGCCTGGTTGGACTGCTTTACTGTGTTTTTGACCTCACTGCCTGTTTTTCTGACACTGTGTTTGGATTTTGATGGACTGTTTGAATAAACATCCGCATATGGATTCTTCCTCGGCTTCCGCCTCCTCATCATTACAGAATACTTCGCCAACTATGAATCCAGCAGAAGTTTCTCAGCTTCAAGCGGCGTTCGCTTATCAGAGCGAAATGCTGAAGAACTACCAAGAGCAGCTCAACAAACTGCAGTCGGCAAACGATCATTTGACCCACTTTATTCGATCGCTTCCTTCGGCTACACCACCAACGGTAAGACTGGCGTTGCCAGACAAATTTGATGGCTCTGCAGGACAATGTCGTGGTTTTATCAGACAAGCACGTATTTATGTTGAAAGCCAGAGAGATCAGTTTCAAAGTGAAGCAAGTAAATGCACTTTTCTGATGTCATTGTTATCTGGTAAAGCGATTGATTGGGCTGCAGCGGTTTGGGAGACGGATTCACAGTTTCGTTCCTCCTTTGCATACTTCTTACAACTACTCAGAGATGTGTTTGAATATCCCGAGGGGGGAAAGGATATTTCCACACAATTGTTACACATGTCTCAAGGCAACCGTACCGCTGCAGATTTCGCTATTGAATTTAGAACACTTGCCGCTCAAAGTGGATGGAATGATGCAGCTCTAAGGGCTGTTTTCAAACAGAGTTTAAACCTTGAGCTTCAGACGGAACTGGCCTGCAAGGGTGAGGATTTAACGTTCTCTGAGTTTGTTACTATGGCCATCAAGATAGATAACCTGTTGAGAAACAACAGACTTCCTCACACACACTTCCTCACTACACCAACCGTCAACCAAGAACCCATGCAAATAGGCTATGCACATCTATCTGATGAAGAGAGAACTCGACGCTGCCAACATGATCTGTGTTTTTACTGCGGTGAAGCAGGCCACCGTAACGTCGAGTGCCCACACAAAGTCGGGAGAGCCACCACTACTACCAGACGGGGGAGTGTTAATCAATGCTCCCTTCAGATTTCAAAATCGTTGTTGATTCCTGTTCAGCTGACTACAAAAAATGGTCCCATTACCTTGACTGCGTTGATTGACTCTGGTGCTGCTCTGAATTTGATCAACAAAGATATTGTCAAGAAATACGTTACCTTGTGCTCCCACAATTTGCATCACTAATGTCAACAATAAACCCATTGAGGGAGGTATCACCCGACAAACTGCACCTGCACAGCTACAGATTGGTCTGTTCCATAGTGAAAACATATCACTCTACATCACTCTACATCACTCTACATCATTGACTCACCCAGGTATGAAATCATCCTTGGACATCCATGGTTATCTGTTCACAATCCTGTACTATCATGGTATCATGGAGAACTGTCTCACTGGTCCAAATTCTGCCTCACCCATTGCATGAACATCAATATGCCAAGACCATGTCTCGCCACGAGTGTTGAGAGTCCGTTCACTGCCCCCAGTCCCAAAATTCCTGCCTGCTATCACGACTACTTAGAGGTATTCAGCAAATCTAAAGCTACACAGCTACCACCACACCGCCCCTGGGATTGCACCATCGACCTTCTGCCCAATGCCATGCCACCTAAGAGTAAAGTCTACCCACTATTGCGTCAAGAATCTCAAGCCATGGAAGATTACATCGAAGAGGCTATTAACTCTGGATTCATTCGACTTCAACCTCACCAGCAGCAGCAGGTTTCTTCTTCGTTGAGAAGAAGGACGGAGGTCTACGACCATGCATTGATTATCTTGGACTTAACAACGTGATGGTAAAATTCCGCTATCCGCTCCCTCTTGTTTCTGCTGCCCTGGAACAACTTCGTGAAGCAAAGATATACACCAAGTTAGACTTACGAAGTGCTTATAATCTCATCCGGATTAAGGAAGGTGATGAGTGGAAGACTGCATTTCTCACCACCAGAGGTCACTATGAGTACTTGGTGATGCCGTTTGGGCTAGCCAATGCACCAGCTGTGTTTCAGTCATTCATTAAGGATATCTTCAGAGACATCTTGAACCAGTATGTTATTGCCTACATTGACAATATCCTGATTTACTCAAAGTCGGAAGCTGAACACATTGAACATGTCCAAAACATCCTCTCTCATCTTCTTAAGCATCAACTCTATGTAAAAGTTGAGAAATGTGAGTTCCATGTTCAGAAAACAACATTCTTGGGATATCACATAAGTCATCAGGGAGTGGAGATGGACACTACCAAGATCCAGGCAGTCACAGAATGGCCCCAACCATCCACAATCAAGGAACTTCAAAGATTTCTAGGTTTTGCCAACTTCTACCTGCGTTTCATCAGGAATTACAGTATGATCACCTCTCCTTTGACGTCTCTTATGAGAGGGAAACCATCCAAGTTAAAGTGGACAAACGAAGCCACCATTGCCTTCACAAAACTCAAGTCAAGTTTTACTTCGGCACCTATCCTGAAACACCCTGACCCTAACCTCCCATTTGTAGTGGAGGTGGATGCATCTGACTGCCGGAACTGAAGCAGTACTGTCACAGCGTCAGGGTCAACCAGCTAAGTTGTACCCGTGTGCATTTTTTTCAAGAACTCACTTCTGCCGAAAGAAACTATGATGTTGGAAATAAGGAGTTACTGTCCATGAAAGCTGCGATAGAGGAGTGGAGACACTGGTTGGAGGGAGCCATTCACCCGTTCCAGGTTATCACCGATCACAAAAATCTTGAGTATGTAAAGAGTGCCAAGAGACTAAACTCACGTCAGGCCAGATGGTCACTGTTCTTTTCAAGATTCCAATTTACTGTGACATATCGCCCAGGAAGTAAGAATAGCAAGGCAGACGCCCTCTCCAGACGCCATGACCCTCCTCTCCAAGTTCATTCTCCTGAACCCATTCTCCCTTCTTCTGTAATTATCGCTCTTGTGAACTGGGACATCATGGAGGAGATCCAAAGAGCCACGCAGCAAAATCCTCCACCTGCTATGTGCCCCCCAAACAAACAATATGTTCCCCAGGAACTACGACAACGGGTCATGCAATGGGTTCATACCTCCATCACCTCAGGTCATCCAGGTATCTCACGCACAATCAAATTAATCCACAATGCTTTCTGGTGGTCAACGATGAACAGAGATGTAACTGATTACGTGAAAGCCTGCCAAGTTTGTGCACAATCGAAGACCCCCACGGAACTGCCATCTGGTCTTCTGCAACCACTACCCATCCCGCAACGTCCATGGTCTCACCTGTCAATAGACTTTGTTACTGATCTCCCTCCATCCGAAAATTTCACAACAATTCTTGTCATCATTGATAGATTTTCCAAGTCTTGCCGTCTTATTCCCCTCAAGGGTCTGCCAACCGCCATGGAAACGGCTCAAGCCCTGTTTCACCAGGTTTTCCGCATCTATGGTTTACCTGAAGATATCGTCTCTGATCGGGGGACTCAATTCACATCTCAGGTGTGGAAAGCCTTCTGCTGACAATTAGACATCAAAGTGAGTCTGACGTCAGGATATCACCCCCAGTCAAACGGTCAAGTCGAGAGACTGAATCAAGAAATCGGTAGATATCTGAGAACATACTGTAGCTGGGAACAGAATCGGTGGGCAGAGTTCTTGCCATGGGCAGAATATGCACAGAATTCATTAACCCATGCCTCTACAGGACTAACCCCATTCCAATGCATGCTAGGATATCAACCTCCTTTGTTTCCATGGTCTGGCGAACCTTTCTCTGTTCCTGCGGTCAACGACTGGATACGTCGTAGCGAGAGGGTATGGGATAGCGCTCATGTCCATCTTCAAAGAGCCGTACGAAGGCAAGAACTCCAGGCTAACCGAAGACGGCGCCCACATCCTCGCTACCAACCGGGACAGAGGGTCTGGCTCTCTACGAGGGACATCAAGTTACGTCTGCTGAGCAGGAAGCTCAGCCCAAGGTATGTTGGCCCATTCAAAATCGTAAAACAGATAAATGAGGTTACATATCAGCTTGAGCTTCCTGCTAACTACCGCATCTCTCCATTTCATGTCTCGCTCCTCAAACCGGTCCACCTGAATGCTGATCCCAATGCTGAGTCTCAAGAACCACCGCCTCCGCTGGACATTGACGGATCGCCAGCTTATAGGGTGAACATGCTGCTGGACTCGAGGCGTAGAGGGGGTCGGCTCCAATACCTGGTGGACTGGGAGGGATACGGGCCTGAGGAGAGATCATGGATACCTGCTTCTGATATTCTGGACCCCTCACTCATAGAGGAATTTCATCGAGCCAGGCCAGACCGCCCAGCGTCACAACCACGGGGACGTCCAAGCCGAGCGCCAGGAGTTGCTCCTAGAGGGGGGGTTCTGTAACATCTGAGTGGTCTCCTGCCCACCAGAGGGAGCCCTCACCTGAATTCTGAACTGTCACTTCCTGTTTCCTGCCACATCAGTTCCTGTAATGTCATTTCCTGTTTGCCTAGTATATAAGCCATGCATGCTCATTCCCATATTGCGAAGTATTGCCAGATCATCTGCCTTACCAAGCATTTATATCACTGCCTTATTGCCTAGTGTTTTGACCTGTTTGTTTTGACTTCTCTTTTGGATCTCCCCTTTTGTCTGTTTGCCTGGTTGGACTGCTTTACTGTGTTTTTGACCTCACTGCCTGTTTTTCTGACACTGTGTTTGGATTTTGATGGACTGTTTGAATAAACATCCGCATATGGATTCTTCCTCGGCTTCCGCCTCCTCATCATTACAGTTAAATTGATATTATATTATATTTTATATTATATTATATTATGTAAGACATCAAACATGTAACTGCATCTACTGTTTTAGGGTAGTTCACATAAAATTGTTTACAGTTGTTTGGGAAGTTGCCATGTTCTGCGGTGTGCTATATATTTTTTGTGTTATATATTATTTTATAAAAATTATACTTGCAGTTTTCTAGCTTCATATTAATCAAGAGATTACTGTACATGAAATATACAGAGTGTACTTTTAAAAATTCATCAGATTCATCCATACTGCAGGACATTTGAAAATGAACTAGTGCAAAATGCTGCTTATGATACTGTAGGTGAAAAACATACTGTAAAATAAATGGTGACCAGTTACAGGACCTAAGATATATACTTTCCCTTATACATTGTAACCTAAAATCTTAATGTTGATTAAGATTGGATATGTCATGTGTCAGCTATCCATATAAATATAAAAAGAGGAACACAAATATTCCACTTATATATATATATACACACACAGTAAGTAGCAAAAGACAAAAACAGCAACACACCCACATTCACATGTAAATATATATAAACACAGAATGGCCACATTAAACCCCTCCCCCATATGCTCCCGACTTCATCAACTGTTCTGGTAATTATCAGTGTGTTATTCTTTCATTAACATTCCACAGTTCCAGAAAAGACCAAATATCCCTCCCACTGTGTCAGCACTTTCTTTACCACCACTCCAGTCTTTCTCTTTCTTTTGTGTTCCTGACGGAGTTATGGTGGGTACAACTGTCAAAACAATTACTTTTTTTATTAAGGGGAAATATTTGTCCCCTGAAATTGCTTTTCAGGGGCATTTTTACATATACCAGGTAGGGCTGGGTATTGTTACAGATTTTCCCTATTCGATTCAATTCCAATTCACAAGCTCTCGATTAGATTCGATTCCGATTTGAAATCGATTATATGGGTGTATTTTTACACGTTTCTGTAAAGAGCATCTGTAGATAAGCGCACGTTAATGAGAGAGGACTCAAATTGCTTTAATCTCATCTGCGCCATGCATGATTAAAATTCAATGTTTATTTTTTGTTGTTTTTAATCAACAACTGACTGTAGAGGACAGAAAGGGTATTAAAAGAGGCATTATTCAGTGACAAATGGGTTGTGTGGATCTCGTCTTTGGATACACATTACACGAAACAACTTTTACTCTCAACACACAGTGAAAGACCTAGCTGCTGAATACTCCACTACTATACTACGCAATAACTGGTGAGTGAAATGTAAACTTTTACCAGCCAGTTGCCAAATATATACTTTATATATTTTAGTTGCATAGTGCAAAATTTTGTTTCAAATGCAAGTGATTTCCTCTTATTGTAGTAGAGGGTTGCGCATAGATTAAAAGATCAATTTTAGGATTAAAGATTCGATATCGAGATCGTTCAAATTAATATCGAGATGCATTGGAAAAGCTGTATTTTTACCCACCCCTTTTATTTTCTAACCATATAACAAAATGTTTTGTCAATTTATGTCAAATACTTAAACTGAATCAATTAATTATAATAAATTATCAATGCACAATGCACAAGATATTATAACACAATAAACACTCTACATTTCAAATAATTGACTAGTTCCCAGCTGCGGGCCGTGCATTTTAAGTCTAGGCCTTCAGTGTGATTCATGCCATTAAGATAACACAGTTTCACAATGAATAAGATGCTATGCCTATCATACATTATGTGGCAGTCAGCTAGTAATACCAACTGACATTTTAAAAACACATCCACGCATAAATGCATTCCATTCCCCAATATTCGGAACTGCAATGCTCCCGTTAGCTTAGCAGGGGTTTGACTCTCATTAGAGATGTCTCCTAGCAACCCAACTGATAAACAATGCTGCAGCGCTAGCATTTGTGCTTCAGGTGTACGATTATCAAAGACGTTATAATGTTTTTACACCTGTTTCTGCAGGCGTTTGTTAAAAAAAATCTTTGTTTAATATAGGTCAAACAACAAAATTCTGTTCCGCAAAATCTGTTTACCTGTTTTGTACCTGTGTCCCTGTCTCAACTCAAACACACTGCACATATGAAGCCTACTGGTTCTTTGTGTGATGTTATTCCATCCACTTTGTTTAAGGAGGTGGTGGACTCAATTGGTCCAAGCCTGTTATCAATTGTCAACAGTAGCCTGACCACTGGTATTGTTCCCAGCTGCTTCAAGCATGCTGTTATTCAGCCTCTTCTTAAGAAAGCAAATCTTGATTTGTCTGATATGAACAGCTTTCGACCTATATCAAAATGATCCTTTATGTCAAAAATATTAGAGAAGACAGTGCTTGCACAATTAAATGACTTTTTAGCTAGCAATAATTTGCTCAATAAATTTCAGTCAGGTTTCAGAACCGGTCATAGTACAGAATCGGCTCTGTTGAGAGTTTTAAATGATATTTTATTAGGTGTTGATTCTGCTAGTCCTGTTGCATTTCTGCTGCTGGATCTTAGTGCTGCTTTCGATACGGTCGATCATGACATACTTATCGATTGCCTAAGAGCCCAGGTTGGTATTCAGGGGTTAGCCTTGGATTGGGTCTCTTCATATCTCAAGGGTAGAACAATTTCAGTCTGTTTAGAGAACATCAGTTGTTGCATTAACGTGTGGGGTTCCTCAGGGCTCCATCTTGGGACCTGTTTTATTCTCCCTTTACATGCTTCCATTAGGAAAGATCTTTGATAAGCATGGCATACACTACCATCTGTATGCTGATGACTCTCAACTTTACTTTCCTATTAAACATGGGAAGCAACCCTCTTTTGAGTCTCTGTATGTGCCGATGTGAAGTGTTGGTTGGCAAACAACTTTCTCCAATTAAACGAGGATAAGTCAGAATTTATTCTTTTTGGTCAAAGGGGATGTGGGGTCAATTTAGATGGCAACTTGTCATTGCTTCCAGGGAAAAAACTTTCCTATGTGAAAAACCTGGGTGTTATTTTTGACACTGAGCTCAAGTTTGATCAGCAAATAAATGCTGTTGTTAAAAATAGCTTTTTCCATCTTAGATCTATAGCAAAGTTGAAGTCCATCCTCTCTTTTGATGATTTGGAGAAGGTTGTGCATGCCTTTGTGTCTTCTTGTCTGGACTATTGTAATGCTTTGCATCTGGGTGTGAGTCAGGCCTCTCTCTCTCGCCTGCAGCTGGTCCAGAATTCAGCTGCTAGGCTTTTAACTGGAACCAGGAAAAGAGACCATATTACCCCAGTATTGATTTCCCTACATTGGTTACCGATCCAATACAAAATCTCTCCGCTCTGGTGATCAGTTGTGTCTGTCGGTTCCTCGATCTCGCCTTAAAACTCAAGGTGATAGAGCTTTAGTGGTGGCAGCCCCTAGACTTTGGAACGAGCTTCTGTTGGCCATGAAATCATCTCTGTCTCTAGTGTCTTTCCAGGGGGCCTTAAAAACATATTTATTTTCTTTAGCTTTTAATTAACTGCATAATAAATTGTACTGTGTCAAGTTCTCTTATCTTGTCTTTATCAGTTTTAAATGCTTGTTGTATTCTTAAGCTGTATGTATGTGATTTTATTTTATTTTTTGTAACTCCATGTACAGCAATTTGGTACCAGTGTGGTTTTTGAAAGTGTTCTATAAATAAAATTGAGTTAAATTGTAATTCTGACTTCAAGATGCATTCCATTGCACTTTTCCTAGTAGGACGTTGTAAAACCTGACTTTCTGAGTTGAATGGAACGCAGCACTAATTTTCAAAACTTGATCCGACACTGAATGCTCAAGCAGCCTAATTTACACTTAGAAAACTCCTGATGTTGCTATAACAATGCAAAAAGCACTTACCAATTTGCTTAAAGTGAAACTCAGTCCTCCTTTCCTGTTTAATAAATTAAGCAATCACACAGTCATGCAGAACATCTCGTGTTTTTAAATCTATAAGGATCTCTTTCTCAGTGGTGATAGCGGCAGTGATGACAATCTCGCACTCTTCGCTTTCAAATTATGTACATCACTTAAAGCGTAATTGCGTCACTCAAGGCCAGCTAGAAGGCCTCGATCGGGACATAAATCAATAAATCAATCTGATTGGCTGATGAATCTGACAATCTGACTTTTGTTGCCCATTCATTTGCACTGTTGAGGGGTTCTGAAGAAATTCTGAAGGCCTGAGGGGGTGGAGCTCAGATTCACAAGCTGCTTCGGCTTCGGGCATGTGATTTGTGAAACAGTTGTCACACTTTGCTTGTAAAAATCAAGGAATAAATTCTGACTGGATAAACTTTTCATTTTCTCTATTTGTTTGTAGAATAATTAAGAGAGGAAAGCGATTAAAAATATATAGGCAAAAAGGTGATTGAGAATGAAAGGATGAAAAATATTTATTTATTGGGCATGTTAGGCCAGCAGAGATGGCTTTGCTGGCCCTGAGAATTCACCACTGCTAGTTCCCATGTTAAATAATACAGCTCTCTACTGTCTGCCATCATAGTAGACTAGATTTTTGAAAAAAAAAGTTGCTGTTCAAATGTTAGATAACAGATAAAGCAACAGCAGAATTCACTATGGTGGCATTTTCAAATGTCTGGGGCATTTTGATAAATTTTGGTGGTGTTTTTGCCTCGTGCCCTGGCTAATTTCTAACCCTTGTGGGTACTGACCTCCACAAAGCTCTCCTCTGAATCGGAGGCAGGAAAAGTCGTCGCACTCACAGTAAGGTCCATACACACGTCCAAAACTGGACGGGTGACACACGCACTGCCTGCAGAAACACTCGCCCAGGCCACTGCACATCTCAGCACCTTCATGTGCTCTGCCATGCACACACAAACACACACACAACCACACACACACAGAGACTTAAGTTAAAGTTATCTTAGCATGACTCATAATCACTGTAAATCTGTTACTCAATGTCACGTACTTGTTCTCCATTTCTTACCTGCAATCACTAATTTGTTCTTGGTCCTCTGTGCACTCACACTTCGGCCCTACAAAACCTGGATTACACACACAGGCTCCGCACTCTAGCGCTCCATGACCCTGACTGCAGTAAGTACTGTTGGGTTCAGGGTTTTGATGGCAGTCACATGCACAATGAGACTCCAGCTCGATCTCAAGGGCATCTTGGAAGCCCACTGGCCGCAAGGAAAACCGTCGTGGACCGGCAAGGCAACCCCTTAACTCGATCGTAACGTTAAAGGATACCTGAGGGAAAGAGATCACTTTTGTTTTCATTTCTGTGGGAAAACCTAGTTTTCATTGCTAAAATGTACATAGTGAAAGTAATTTCAACAGCACATCACTCAAAAAAACAACACATCCTTCTCACAAAGTTTTGAGCAAATATTTTCAAAACGTGTCCAACCTGCTCAGCCAGGTTTGTTTCTAACTGTCAAGCTGTTTATGTTGCTTAAATAAATAATGCTGTTAGTACAGCAATACAACAAGATAATTGTTTGTGTGCCAATTCTCTTGCACTCCAAGCAAAGACCTTTATAAAATGTATATTATATGTAATATTACATTCATGGTAATATATTACACATAAGCATGACATATTTGTTATTTAATAAATTAAGTAGGGATAGAGATTATGTATCTGGTTTAGTTCTTATGCTGATATATTGTGGAAGTGTTCCTTTAAGGAAAAACAGAACTGACCACATCACCAGCTTTGACATTGGAGCAGTTTTTCTGCCCAGGGAGTATGGTCCCATCCTGACAGAGTGCTGTGAAGTAAATTTGAAGACCCTCGGTGTCACCCAGAACCTCCAGATCAATCTCTGACCTCAGTTCCTGCCAATCAAACAGCAGACACATAAATCCCTACTGTACTGTGGCTGCTCATGAAAATTTTACCTCATCCACAGTACGCCTGAATAGATTTAAGCTGAAAGATGCATCTGTTATTCTAATCAAACCTGTCAGGCCAATATGAAGCTGATAGAAATATGCATAGACATGGATTACTTGTCTTTATATTGAGAGGTGTTACATGTAAATAATATTTGATGACAGACCGTTGAATTATTGATTGTAACGGCTGTGTGTGCTTGAAATTGTCAATAATTCAAACACTAGGAGTCAATTATTCCGCTTATACCACGGTTTTCACTTATACTTGACTTTATCTCAAGATTCATTTCAGGTGTTTGGCACTAAAATGCTCTCTACAGCATACTTGTGAACATTCCTTTAACCCTTTAAGCTCTGAAGGTGTTTTTAAAGATTTCCTGTTTCATTGGCATGCCCAGAATTAAAGGCTTATAACTCTACAAAAAAAAAAAAAAAAAAAAAGAGGGTCAATTGTTAGGTATTATTTTAAAGAAAACTTTTCAATTTTTTTAATGATATGGATTATGATAAATAATGAGACTCTCAGTGTTAGAATCTGCAAAAAAATCACAAAAAAACAAAAAATGTATTTTTACCCCCTTATTTTTCTGATTTGACATTATACAGTTTAAGTCAGAAGTTTACATACACTTAGGTTGAAGTCATTTAAACTCATTTTTTAACCATTCCACAGATTTCATATTAGCAAACTATAGTTTTGGCAAGTCGTTTAGGACATCTACTTTGTGCATGACACAAGTAATTTTTCCAACAATTGTTTACAGACAGATTGTTTCACTTTTAATTGACTATATCACAATTCCAGTGGGTCAGAAGTTTACATACACTAAGTTAACTGTGCCTTTAAGCAGCTTGGAAAATTCCAGAAAATGATGTCAAGCCTTTAGGCAATTAGCCAATTAGCTTCTGACAGGCTAGTTGGCTAATTTGAGTCAATAGAAGGTGTACCTGTGGATGTATTTAAAGGCCTACCTTCAAACTCAGTGCCTCTTTGCTTGACATCATGGGAAAATAAAAAGAAATCAGCCAAGACCTCAGAAAATAAAATTGTGGACCTCCACAAGTCTGGTTCATCATTGGGAGCAATTTCCAAACGCCTGAAGGTACCATGTTCATCTGTACAAACAATAGTATGCAATTATAAACACCATGGGACCACGCAGCCATCATACCGCTCAGGAAGGATATGCATTCTGTCTCTAGAGTTTAACGTAGTTAAATCTCTCCCAGAACTACAGCAAAGGACCTTGTGAAGATACTGGAGGAAACAGGTAGACAAGTATCTATATCCACAGGAAAACAAGTCCTATATCGACATTACCTGGAAGGCTGCTCAGCAAGGAAGAAGCCAATGTTCCAAAAACCACAATAAAAAAGCCAGACTACAGTTTGCAAGTGCACATGGGGACAAAGATCTTACTTTTTGGAGAAATTTCCTCTGGTCTGATGGAACAAAAATTGAACTTTTTGGCCATAATTACCATCGTTATGTTTGAAGGAAAAAGGGTGAGGCTTGCAAGCCGAAGAACACCATTCCAACCGTGAAGCATGGGGTGGCAGCATCATGTTGTGGGGGTGCTTTGCTGCAGGAGGGACTGGTACACTTCACAAAATAGATGGCATCATGAGGAAGGAAAATTATGCAGAAATATTGAAGCAACATCAGACAGGCAGTTAAAGCTCGGTCGTAAATGGGTCTTCCAAATGGACAATGACCCCAAGTAAACCTCCAAAGTTGTGGCAAAATGGCTTAAGGACAACAAAGTCAAGGTATTGGAGTGGCCATCACAAACCCCTGACCCCAGTCCGATATAAAATTTGTGGGCAGAACTGAAAAAGCGTGTGCAAGCAAGGAGGCCTACAAATCTGACTCAGTTACACCAGTTCTGTCTGGAGGAATGGGCCAAAATTCCAGCAACTTATTGTGAGAAGCTTGTGGAAGCCTACCCAAAAGGTTTGACCCAAGTTAAACAATTTAAAGGCAATGCTTCCAAATACTAACAAAGTGTATGTAAAATTCTTACCCACTGGGAATGTGATGAAAGAAATAAAAGCTGAAATATCTATCTATTTTTCTACTATTATCCTGACATTTCACATTCTTAAAATAAAGTAGTGATCCTAACTGACCTAAGACAGGCAATGTTTTCTAGGATTAAATTTCAGGACTTGTGAAAAACTGAGTTTATATGTGGCTAAGGTGTATGTAAACTTCTGACTTCAGCTGTATATCTCAAGGTGTAAATAAGGAAGCTCTGAAAAACTGCTTTTATTTTGTTTTTGTAAAAAAAAAAATTATTTTAGTGTCCAAAAGATGTCTCTAAGTATCCAGAAGCCTCTACAAACAAATAAAACATAACAATTGTACATAAGAACAAATTACACATGCAAATACAATATTGATTAAAGTATGCTCTCTCTCCAAAGCATGCAGGCATGAGTAACAAGATTTATTTCAGTTCCATTCTGTGCCATTTAAGCCATCACTGAGTCTGTGTCATGTACTTCGCGCCATCTTCTGGTGGCCATATGTAACTAGAGAGAATGATCCTCTCTGCCCATATTTGGATGACTTCCATCTCTGGTTGCAGTGATCTGAATCCTTATGCGATTGGTTTAGCGTTCCATGATTCTGGACAACGTACAGCATAATTTCCATTAAAGTCTTTTCATCTAATGTGTTTTTAGCCATATAGCACGTTATTTGCCGTGTGCACATTGTGCTTCGTGTGGATTATCTAATGATCTATTCATCCAATTACGTTGTGTGTGGGCTCGTTTTAACAGGAATCCCCCCCAAGTAATGGTATGTGATATTTTATGTTCTGTTTATTTTTTGTGAAGTTATAAGCAAAACCACAGCTTATAAGCAACATCTGTTTATGTCAAAGACATGTACTGAGCTATTACTCACTATATTTTTGTCTGGCTGTATTCTACGCTTTGAGAGCTTTACAATGACGTATGACACATGGCTATTTGATCAGTTTGATTATTTTTACCCATTACAAATAGAACTCTTCTGATTTGTCTGAAAATTTCAAAGCACATGTTCACTTTTGGTCATAATGGCTACATGCATTGTAAAGTAGAGCTTCTAAGCTTTAAAATGTTACCTATTTTGTTTTGATCAAGACTGTAGTTATTAATATTTTGATCATTCTTTTTTCTCTACTGACATGTCATCTGAGCCTAAAGGGTTAATCTGTAGCTTTACCACCATTCTGAAACAAATTCTATCAACAGCTTCTCGCTGGTGCTGATTAGCATATAAAATAATTTTGATTAATCCCTGATGAAGAAAAAAAAAATAAAAAAAATAAAAATAAAAATAAAAAAACGCTGTTATATTAATGCACTTACAATGTTAATAACCGGTACTATGCATTTTGAGGGCTTAAAAACAGAACTGTGAAGCTTGTATTTTAAAGCACTTATTTGTACTTATTTTTTCTATGCAAAAAGTCCTTTTCTTGTATCTTTGCACATATCATGTGAACATTACTGGGCTTATAGGCTGTACATGGTCATGACAGGAGTTGATTGTATATAACTTTGCACAGATATGGTTGTTGAGCGATTCGGTCACACTTTCAACCTATGAGACTAATGTAGTTTGAAACGTTAATTCATAAAGAACATGGTAAAATTATATGCAACTATAAAGCCCAAGGTATTCTTCAGTTTTTACATCCATGCTAGCATATGAGTGATGTAAATTTCATTATCAGCATAGTACGTAAGCAGCCCGATTTTTCTAATTGCTCGTACTCTGTATATAAAGTCTGCGTGTGCGACTGGAATTATTTGCACTAATTAGTGGGACCACAAGGTGGCAACACTCACCGTTTGGCCATTGCTTTCACAAAGTAGTGCAAGAAGTTGACGTAAAAACCGGTAAACAAGTCAGGAGAAAGGTGGAAACAACAACAGAGGATGTGCACGTCAAAAGTGTATGTATGAGGAGGTCAGGAGATATTAGCATTTGTATAACTTGAGTTTGAAAGACTAAAGATATCTTTGTGGGTCTAAACTCCTGCGTCGACTGCCTGTGTATGGGTGCATGGTAAAATGGAGTATATTTTGAAAGGCTAGAGTGTTCATAAAGTATACTTTGGGCTTAAATGCAGCCAACAAACCTGCAATTATCTCATAGTTGTGTTTTTATAGAAAATTAATCAACTTTCATGGAAGTCAACCAATAAGATTCAAGAATTCAAAAGTGCCGGCCGTGGTATTACCTGGAGAACCTGACATGCCTTTGACAGAGGGTTACTCACATGCTAAGTCAGCAATACTATCGCTCCAGTTGTGAACGCGTCCAGGGCGTCCACTTAATTTCAAATATTTACCCCATTTACTGGGGTTTTCACATATTTTACACTTCAATGATACACCACAGTGGTACACCTTTGTCAGTTAAGGTTTGACATGCAGCAACCAGGTAGTTTCTGGTGGGTCTTAATGTAGACAGTGATTAGAGTATGAGCAGAGAAAAGAGAGATAGTGGGGGCAGGAGAAACTGGGGAAGGAGAGATCTAACAACAGCCAAAGAACGAGTGCAGACATGCTCTGTGAACACAGCAATCTGTAAGAAAGCGAGCTGAGGGGTGTAACAGGAGGGGAAACTGGGAACAGATAAGACAGGTCACCAAGAAAAAAGAAAAACATTCTCTTAAACTTAAAGGGATAGTTCACAAAAAAAATGAAAATTATCTCATCATTTACTCACCCTCATGCCATTCCAGATATGTAAGACTATCTTTCTTCTACTAAACACAAACTAAGATTTTTAGAAGAGTATCTCAGCTCTGTAGGTCCATGCAATGCAAGTGAATGGTGACCAAATTTTTAAGCTCCAAAAAGCACATAAAGGTAACATAAAGGTTATCCATATAACTTAAGTGGTTTAATCCATGTCTTCTGAAGTCATCCAACTGGTATTGGGTGAGAACAGACCAAAATATAACACATTTTCACTCAACAGTCATCAACAACCTCCTTGGCGATCATGATTTCAAGCTTGATTACACTTCCTAGCACCATCTCTGTGCATTTGTCAAGCACTAGGAAGTATAACCGAGCTTGAAATCATGATTGTGCCAAGAGACTCCAGTGACAAGATGTACAGTGAAAAAGGAATTACATTTTGGTCTGTTCTCACCCAAAACCGTTTTGGTCTGTTCTCAAAACTGATTAGATCGCTTCAGAAGACATGGATTAAACCATTGGAGTCATATGGATTACCTTAATGCTGCCTATATGTGCTTTTTGGAGCTTAAAAAGTTTGGTCACAATTAACTTGTATTACAGTATATGTACCTACAGATCTAAGATATTCTTCTAAAAGTCTTAGTTTGTGTTCTGCACAGGGGCGTAGTTTCCAGGGGGGATGGGGGTAAACCACCCAATAATCAAAACAAGCAAGTACAACCCCCCCCCAATATTTATACCATGATCAATGGTAATGGAGCCCTTGGTTCTGCAGAAGAAAGAAAGTCATAAACATCTGGATGGCATGAGGGTTAGTAAATAATGAGAGAATTTTCAGTTTGGGGTGAACTATTCCTTAGTACCTTAGTACCCAACAACTACCACTGAGCGATTTATGCACCTTATTCAAAAATCATTTGATTTTGGCTGTTTTCTCAATGATGAGAGAAAATCTATTACTATAACTATTTTTGCATTTAAAACACTCACTCCCATAAACACAAATACTGTATGTTGCGTTATTGTACCTTATATGCAGTCATGATAAGTTCCAAAATGTTCCTTGAATCAGTCGCCAACACTCCCACAGTAGCACCAGGAATAAGACTTGCATAATTCTGTTAGAAATGCAGAAGCGGTTAAAAATCAACTTAAAACTTTTGGACAGTAGCCACAGAATTTGAGATGTTGGAGATAGATAAGAAGAAAGGGAGGGAGGGAGGCAGAAAAAAAAAAAAGAACTAAGAAAACAAACAAAAATATTTGTCATGAGAGTCGGTCTGGGTGATGTGATGAAGACTGTGTTTGAACATGTTGTAAGGAAAACTCAATACACTTGTGATTCATGGAATCCATCTACACACTGATAGATCTTCCTTCAGAGGTGCTCTCAGGTTCTCACACATATGGGAAAACACATGCCTTTTTGTTTGGCCATTGTGCTTTAAAATGAATAAACATCAGTGAGAAAGTCCCAATGAGAGTCTTTTCTCACCTCATAGTTCTGTCTCTGTTTGTCAGTCACAGCAAATATGAGGAGGATATTGTTTTCAACCAGCTTGTCTATTAGCTGCCCTAACGTTGGATACTCCTAAATAAAGACAAACAAAGACTAAAAATTACATTCATTATTAAAATGCCTTATGCTTTGATGATAATAGAGAAATAATAACCAGTGTTTCCCCTAGGATTTTTTTCAGCAGCGGTGCTGTTGTGCGCTCGTCCACAAGCCCGCAACGCCGGACCCGTATTAACGTGTGTTGGTCAAAGAATAGATTAAAACAGGGGTGTCAAACTCAATTTCAGCCTGAGCCACATCAGGGTTTATTTGTGCCCTCAAAGGGCCCTTTGAAAATGTGGCTCTAGCACCTGCTTTGGTAGCACACATGCAAATAATATTACATATTATGTGCATTGAAATGCACATTTGACAGTACATCATTGATTTTAAGGTTGGGATGCAGATGACAAATATGATATTAACAACAGTAACATCTGTGGAAAAAAATGAACACCTAATTTTTATATGGCTAAATTGAAATATTCTGACAGTGTGACAAATATGGTCTTCTTTACAGATTCCTTTCATCAGGCTCCTACTATTTAAACTACAGTCATGTCTTGGAATTTCTGGAGGCAAACAAAACAACTTACATTTTCCTACAATCAGAGAGCATTACAAGAGTACAGATTTTACACAGATGGAAAACTGATAGCTTGGTCCATAATTATGAAATGCACCATAGTTCTTCCATAGAAACCATAGTTATAACAATTATATTTGTAATAGTTCATGGTAACCATAGGTAAAACCATGCATGGTTCCTCACTACCATGGTTAGTAACTATGGTTTCTACATAAAGAACTATGGCATTTATGTAATGAAACAACAGCAGTCTAAATACATTTAGAAAGTTTTTCTGCCACAACTCCCATATGTAATATAGTACAGTTAGTGTTACTACAGTAAATCCATGGTATATTTTTGTAAGTGTTGTGATTTGAGAATTGAAAAACCTCCTAATTTATGTTCCCTATCGATTCAGTTCACTCGACATTGCCGTACGCACTATGGGGAAGTGTCTTTACACGACCTTGTTGAAACACTTATACAATCATGACAATCCTCTGACTGGCAACGGTGTCTGAGCCCTGCCCCTTTAGAACCTGTATAAACCTATATAAGCGGGTGGTCAGTCACCATTTCTTCAGAAGTTTCTTCCTTCAAGACTGCAATCTTCGTCTTTGTCTTGGAACACTTTCTGCTTCGCCGTCGATATACACTTACAGCGGACAGAACTCCTCAGCGAGACATGGACAGGACTCTGTGCTCAGCGCCTGCACAGAGAGGCTTTCCGCTCACCTGTGTGTTCCGGGAAAAGAGTTCTCCACATCGCCGTCGAAAATGCTCTCAGTGAACAGGTTCTTCACTTCAGATGCTCTTCGTTTATTAACATGACACTTCAGCGAAGACTTCGACCTGCTTCCCACAGTGCTCTGGCTCGAGTTACTGTATCCTTATATATATATATATATATATATATATATATATATATATATATATATATATATATATAAAATATTGACTAAAAGGCTCTACAAGCCTGTTTTGACTGCACTGATTGGAGTGTTTTTGAAGCTGCAGCCACTGACCTGGACGAGCTCACAGATGCTTTGACATCATACGTCAGTTTCTGTGAGGATATGTGCATTCCTACAAGGACTTATTTAACAAACAACAATGACAAACCATGGTTTACAACAAAGCTCAGGCAGCTTCATCAGGCCAAAGAGGATGTTTACAGAAGTGGGGATAAAATCTTGTACAATCAAGCCAAAAACAGACTAACAAAAGGAGATTAGAGTGGCTAAAAAAGCTATTCTGAAAAGATGAAAAACAAGTTCTTAGCTAACGACTCTGCATCAGTGTGGAAAGGCCTGAAGGACATTACCAACTACAAGACACCACCTCCAACTCTGTAGGGAATCAACAATTTGCTGATGATCTGAATGTGTTTTACTATAAATTTGAAAAGCCCAGTCTCACACCCCACACCCACACCGACCTTCACATCACACAAACATTTACACCTCCTGCAACCCCCCCTCCTCCCCTCTCCTGCTACTCAACCTGCACTTAGGATCTGTGAAGAGGATGTGTGCCGGGTCTTCCGGAAACAGAAGACAAGGAAAGCACAGGGACCAGATGGTGTTTCACCCACTTGTCTAAAATCCTGTGCTGAGCAGTTGGCCCCCATCTTCAAACAGATCTTCAACACATCACTGGAGCACTGTGAAGTTCCCAGCTGCTTTAAATGCTCCACCATCATCCCCATCCCAAAGAAACACAAAATCACAGGACTTAATGACTACAGACCCGTTGCTCTGGAATCTGTGGTCATGAAGTCATTTGAGAGACTGGTGTTGGCCCATTTGAAGGACATCACTGAACCCTTTCTGGATCCCCTGCAGTTTTCTTATCGAGCTAACAGGTCTGTGGATGATGCAGTCAATATGAGAATGCATTATATACTTCAACATCTAGACCACTGGTTATCAAACCTTTTTTTTAACCTCACGCAGTGCTCAGAACATTATCACATGTCATTGACGCAGCCATTTTCTTTTTCTCACTGCGATGATACAAAGGATTCACTAGCACAACATTATTAACCAGTCTTTAATTTATTTTATGCTGAACATGAGCAGGCCAAAGTCAAAAAGTACCATTTATGACTTTTCACAAGAAAAAGAGGGCCTGAGACCGAGACCCCTTCAAATGAAGCAGCAGAAAACGCTGTCAGATTTCCAACCCTGCTGCACACAGCGGAGATCAGCAGAAAAGATCGTGAAGGTGATGCAGGTGAACAGAATAGCAGTATCAGTACTGATACTTCTTGCCCAGCAAAGAAAAAGCAGAAATCTGGAGTAAGCCATATAAAGATGATTTTTTTAAGTTTGGGTTCGTCAGCTGTTCCGATGCAGGTCATGCTGACATACCAATGTGCGTAGTATGCAGGGAAAAGTTGGCAAATGAAAGTTTGAAACCAGCGAAGATGGAAAGACATTTAAGTACATGTCATGCTGATCTGGCAAACAAACCTGTAGAGCCGAGGAGGGCAGGGCCGGGCTGGAATGAGACACACCCGGTCCCCAATCAGCCCGATGGGGCGCGAGAGGGATAAAGGCGGCCGGGGACGACAGTTCGAGAGAGAGAGAATTGCAGGCAGCTGTACTGTGTGTTTTTGGTTGTGTGTTTAAGTTGTTTATTAAATTATTATTTAAGTTGTCAAGCCAGTTCTCGCCTCCTCCTTTCCACTGAACCCTCGTTACAAAACCATTATCTTTTTTTCAGAGGAAGGCTCAAGAAATTCAGTCATCAGCTCAGGTACTCAGCAGAAGCATAACATACATCACAAACTGTACTTGGCATCTTATAAAGTTTCACATCGTGTTGCCAAGAAAAGGTGCCCCACACAACTGCAGAGAGATTAATATTGCCTGCTGCACTAGACAGTTAATACAGTTCTGGATGAAAAGGCATCTGAAAAGCTAAAATAATTCCTCTTAGTGACAATACTGTGTCATGTCGAATTGGGGATATTGCCCAGAATTTGAACAGCTCATAGTGAGACTGAAGTCAGCAAAGGATTTTGCTATTCAGCTGGACGAGAGCAAGACATCGCATCAAGCGCTACGTTATTGGTTTATGTTCGGTACGTTTGGCAAGGTGCATTTGTTGGAAATCTTCTGTGCTGCCTAACACTGCCTTCCAGCATGCCAGGAGCACATATTTTTGAAGAGTTAAATGCTTTCATGACAAAATGCGGTCTGTATTGGGCCAACTGCAAAGGCATCACCAGCAACGGGGCGGCCAACATCACTGGCAAAAATAGTGGAGTTGTCAGAAGGATTAAGGATGCAGCAGGACAGAACATTGTTTGGAATCATTATTTTATTCATCGTGAAGCTTTGGCATCAAAAGGAATCCCACCTGAGCTTGAAGTGGTGATGAGAGACATTGTTTAAGTTGTGAACTACATTAAAGGTAGTGCTCTTAATAGCTGAATTTTCAAGGCCCTGTGTACTGAAATGGTAGCCGAGCGCACACATTTACTCTTTCATACAGATGTGAGATGGCTGTCGAAGGGCAGGGTGGTCAGCCGAGTGTATGAATTGAGGGATGAAATACATGCTTTCCTAACTGAGAAACTGTCTCCTCTCGCAAGCTCATTCATTGATGAGAAATGGCTTTTTAACCGTGTCTTATCTTGCTGACATATTTTCTGTTCTAAACAAACTGAATCTAAAATTACAAGGAAAGGAGGACAATATTTTCAGACACTGTGAACAAATTCAGGCTTTCATTTGAACTTTGGCAGCTGCGACTCAAAACACCAAGCTACTATATGTACAATGATGAAAGACATTGAAGAAAATGGTGTGTCAAAGAAATCAGTCGCTGGCCTGACGTGCCTCATTCAGTCACATCTGGATGCACTGATGGGGAATTTCTCTTGTTACTTTCCCCAGGAGAAGTTCAATTTATTAAAAGACAAGCAGTGGGTGAAAAATCCCTTTGACTTTGAAACCCCAGATTCAATCACTGAACTGAATTTAACTCCTTCTGAAGAATCAGAAATGCTGCAACTAACCTGTGATGGCACACTGAAAACTCATCACAAAACAGAAAAATTTTCTTCTGGATTGGCCTCTCCAACGAGTATTCCATGCTGAGCAAAGCAAGCATTTCATTGCTACTGTCCTTCACAACTACCTATATGTATGAAACTGGATTCTCAGTTTTAACCAAAATTTAGACGAAACAGCGAAACAAACTGAATGCTTCTCCGGACATGCGTGCTGCCCTATCGTCCTGCGAACCTGTTTGGGACCAGATTATGCAGAATAAGCAGGCCCACCCTTCTGACTAAGTAAGTTATATACATACACACTCTCACACACACACTTTCTCTCACACACACACATACACACACATATATATTAGTATTCTTATTGCTTGACTTGATTGCATGTAACATTTTAAGTGGTGGTTGTGTATATGGGTTGTGTCAATTTAAAAAGAAAAATAAGGTCGCTCTTAAAAAAGTTTGAAAATCACTGATTTAGACAAACAGACCAGGGACTTATGCAAGGATACTATTTGTTGATTTCAGTTTGGCCTTCAACACCATCATCCCTGCTCTTCTATAGAATAAATTAATCCAGCTCTCAGTTCCCACCTCTATCTGTTAGTGGATCACCAGCTTTCTGACAGATAAGCAGCAGTTAGAGACTGGGGAAATTCACCTCCAGCACATGTACAATCAGCACTGGTGCCCCCAAGGAAGGTGTACTCTCCTCACTACTCTTCTACCTCTACACAAATTACTGCACTGCCAAGGACCACTCTGTTAAGCTCCTGAAGTTCACAGACGACACTGCAGTCATCGGCCTCATCCAAGATGATGATGAGTCTGCATACAGAATGGAGGTTGAACAGCTGGCCGTCTGGTGCAGTCAAAACAACCTGAACACGCTTAAAACAGTGGAGATGATAGTGGACTTTAGGAGGAACACCACAGCATTAACCCCGCTCACAATTCTGAACAGCACTGTGGCTGAAGTGGAGTCATTCAGGTTCCTGGGCATTGCCATCTCACAGGACCTGAAGTGGGAGACCCACACAGACGTAATTTTGAAAAAGGCCCAGCAGAGGTTGTACTTCCTTCACCAGCTGAGGAAGTTCAACCTGCCACAGGTGCTGCTAATCCAATTCAACTCAGCAGTCATTGAGTCTGTCCTGTGTACTTCTATAACTGTCTGGTTTGGTTCAGCTACCAAGTCAGAGCTCAGAAGACTTCAAAGGATAGTTAGGACTGCTGAGAGGATTATTGGCGCTCCCCTACCCACTCTGCTGGAACTGTACACATCCAGATTGACGAAAAGGGCTGGTAAAATCACTCTTGACCCCATTCACCCAGCACACTTCCTTTTTGAACTGTTGCCCTCTGGCCGGTGCTACAGAGCACTGAGTACCAGAAGAATCAGTCACAAGAACAGTTTTTTTCCCTCAGGACATCCACCTCATGAACAGTTAAAACTGCCCCCAAATACTTTCCTTTATGTCAATACAACCATGTGCAATACTCAGTCCATCCACTCCTACTTTTATTTATATTTCATTTATATTTTTTAACTTATCCTACCTCTTCTTCAATACATTACATCACTTGCACATGACTGTATATCTGTATATATAATATTCGAACAACTTTATTGCTCTATTGTATATTTCTCTTTTTTATTGATGTTATATATTATTTTTTACTTTTATGTCACTATATGTATATATGTATAAATGTATATGTTTGTATGTATGTATATATGGTTGCATTATCTTTGCACTGGAAGCTTCTGTCACCATGACAAATTCCTTGTGTGTGTCAGCATACTTGGCAATAAAGCTGATTTTGATTCTGATTCTGAAAAGAGCTGATTGCATGATATGCATCTGTGGCATCGAGGGCATGGGAAAGCACCCTTACCGCTTTCTCTCTCGCTGGACAGATGCTTGACAACGCCCCCGCTGCCACAGCGTCTTTCTAAAGATGCTGTTCCGCAAGTGTTTTTAATGTGAATGGCACATCCCGCCACCTGATGAGCATGAGAGCTGTGTTTGCTGTCTGGGCTGCGCCCATGCATGAGCAGCTCTCATGGAGACAGACTGCCCTCACTGCGAGGGCATGAATCTCCAGACATTACGCTCTAGGATTGACCTTGTTCTGAGGGAAGGTCCAGCCTCTCGTGCACTCCCAACCACCTCTTCTGTGTTAAGTCCCGAGGAACCACATGAGGAAGCACGGCGGGGCAGTGAGGTTGAGCTGGAAGTATCGGGAGTAGAGAAGGATCTTGCGTAATGAGCTCCGGCCCTCTATTGGAGCACATGGCCTCATTAAGTTTGGTGGCTCTGACAATGAGGATGATGTTGTGTCACTCGCAGCTTCGGGCAAGTGGATCAGGGAGGATGTTGCCACCTCTTTTCCCAGCTAGGGTGAAGAGCGTGCACATGCCATGGACAGGAGCTTACTCGTGAGGGCAGCTGAAGAGCTCGGTTTTGAGTGGTCCCCTCCAGAAAAGTCTCGCCTGGCCGATAAAAAAGGCTATTCAAAACTTCCTCCTGTAGAACAGGCAGTTGCAGCTTACCTCTACCATAATACTGCCATGGGATGGAAATCCCGCCACGCCCACCCTTCCAAGCCCTGTCAATTGATGTCCACACTGGCTGGAAGAGCTTATACAGCAGCGGGCCAAGCTGGTTCAGCACTCCACAACATGTCAGTGCTCCAGGTTTTTCAAGCTAAGCTTCTTCAACAAAAGAATGAGCAGGGATCCCGAGCTGTACAAAGAGCTTTGCACCGCTACAGATATGGTGCTGTGAGCCACAAAAGCTACCACTCAGGTCATCGGCAAAACAATGAGCAACCTGGTGGTTTTGGATCAGCATATTTGGCAAACCCTCACAGAGATGCCGCAGAGAAAGCCGCCCTCCTCGACACCCTGGTATTGCCCAACGGTGTCTTTGGCAACACCATAGAAAGCTTTTCAGAGGGCTTCATCACGGCGCAAAAGCAATCTCAAGCGTTAAAACACTTTCTACCAAAGACAAGTAGCACTTCCCCTTTCCCGGCATGCTCCCGATCTAATTTTGGTCAGCGCCCAGCAAAGAATTCATTTCTTGCTGCCCCAGCGCAGCCAAAAGCTACTAATGACCCGTCAGTGAAGCCATGTGGCCCAAGTGTAAGCACCTACCATCTCAGCGTGAAAACGTGCTGACGAAAAAAACTCCGGCCGGGTAATAGAAAATTTACTGACATGCCCAGCCCTGTGAAGAGAAGCCCAGAGCATGCTTCCCCATTATGGTTCATCAGGAACAGGACATTGTTCAAAATGTTGCTTCTGTGTGTATTACTCAAACAGAGATTGTTCTTGCAAAAGAGAAAAAATGCGGCCATTGTACAAACACGGGACGTTCACACATTTTCTCTTCACGTATCATGCACCCTGCATGTTATGCTCAACCGCTTCCCTATGGTGAGCGGTGCTTTATCGCCTATAGCAAGTGAATCAATTAACCCGCTGTCCTGCTACGCAGACGCGTGGCGAGCCCTCACGGGCGTGTCAGACTGGGTGCTAAAAACGATTGAGTGCGGTTATACGATTCAGTTTGTATGCCAGACACCCCGCTTCCGACCACAGGATGCGCTGGTGTTGCACGCAGAGATTTACTGTCTCCTCGCAAAATACACGATAGAGACTGTGCCAGACTCCGACACACACAGCAGCGTTTACAGCTGTTATTTTCTCATTCTGAAAAAAATGGCGGGCTTCGGCCCATTCTAGATCTGAGAAGCTTGAATCGTGCGCTCGCGAAGCGCCCATTCAAAATTCAAAAAAGATCTTATCGCACATCCATCCTCAGGACTGGTTTGCATCAATAGATCTGAAGGACGTGTATTTTCATGTACCAATTGCACCGTGTCACAAGCGGTTTTTGAGATTTGTGTTCGAGGGGACTGTGTATCAATTCAAAGTCTTTCCTTTCGGTCTGTCTCTGGCTCCCCGCACTTTCACGAAATGTATCGATGCGGCGCTCGCCCTATTGAAAATTAACGATGTGCATGTTTTGAATTACCTCGACGATTGGCTATTACTAGCCCAATCAGAGGCACTACTGAGCGAACACAGAGAATTGCTGCTTTGCCATCTTAAAAATCTGGGTCTGAATGTCAACTAGGCAAAAAGCACACTTTCCCCCATCCAGCAAATCTCCTTTTTAGGGGTTTGTCTCGACTCTGTGAGCATGCGTGCGTACCTCACGAACGAGCGCATATAGACCATTCTCCGGTGTCTGTCTCAGTTCAAACTGGGGAATACATTGCCACTGAAGTCATTTCAGAGACTGATGGGTTTTATGGTGGCAACATCCGCCGTCACACCGTTAGGTCTGTTACACATGAGACCTCTCCAGTACTGGCTCAAGCTCAAGGGGCACAATCCACATCGCGCCTGGTGCCTCGGGCGCATGCGCATCGCAGTATCTCACCGCTTTCTGGATGCTCGAGCAACATGGACAGCGCCAGCTTTCTACTAACAGGATTATTCTGGGTCAAATTTTCAGAAGAAAAGTGGTGACCATAGATTAATCCAACACAGGTTGGGGTGCGGTGTACATTGAACGGCCGACTTTCGGCACCTGGACAGGTGCAAAACGGGCACGGCACATCAATTGCCTAGAACTACTGGCATTCTTTCTAGCTTTGAGAGCTTTTCATTCCGACATTGTGAATCACCACGTGCTGACTCGTTCAGATAACACAACAGTAGTGGCATACATAAATTGCCAAGGCAGACTCCGATCACCACAATTAATGAGCATGACACATCGCCTCCTCCAATATAGTGGGAGTCATCTCTCATTGCGTGCGACACGTGTCCCGGGCCGTCTGAATTTCAGAGCGGATCTGTTTCATGCCAGGGAACATTACCAGGGGAATGGAGACTTCATCCTCAGACAATGATGAGGATTTGGGAAATATTTGGCAAAGCAGAAGACGACCTATTCGTCTCCGCGGAGAATGGCCACTGTCCCCTTTGGTACTCCATGTCCCAAGCCCGCTGGGTGTGGACGCACTGGCTCACAAATGGCCAGCGAAACGCAAGTATGCATTTCCCCGGGTGCTCCTCCTTCTTTCTGTCATAAGCAAAGTCCGAGAGGACATGGAATCAGTTCTGTTAATTGCGCGGAAATGGCCCAATCAGTCCTTGTTTCCACACATGATAGAAATACTAGATGGCCCTCCATGGGAAATACCGCTGAGGAGAGACCTTCTCTCTCAAGCACAAGGCATGATTTGGTATCCCCAGCCAGAGCTGTGGAACCTATACGTGTGGCCTCTGAATGGAGCAAGTCGGACGAGCCAGAATTGGCTCAGTCTGTGATGAACACTGGAGGCTGGCTTGTCATTTAAATGACATTAAACCTATAAAAGGCTACATGCCTAGGTTTTATCAAGGCCCTTTAGGGGACAGGTGGTTCGTTTGCAAGCCTTCTTTTTTTCCACCATTTAATTCGGATGAAGAGCAATCTATGCATATGTTACACCCGGTGAGGGCATTGCATACATGTGTTGAGCGCACTCGTCAGCTTAGACTGTCGGATCAGCTCGTTATTTGTTATGGAGGTGCACAAAAGGAATGTCCGTCTCCAAACAAAGGCTCTTTCTCTGGATCATTGATGCGATTGCCCTCGCTTACGAATCAAAGGGCGCGAATTGACCTATTGGCGTCAAAGCACATTCAACCAGAGGCATAGCCTCTTCATGAGTGTGCACAAATGGTGTGTCCTTACAGGACATATGTTTGGCAGCAGGATGGTCCTCGCAAAACACGTTTGCACGATTTTATAACCTGGACATGGCATTCATCTCCTCACAAGTCCTCTATGTACAGAGTGCTTCTTACATTCAAGGGGGTGAGCCCAAGCCCTTATTATGTGTGGGCTACCGACTATAATCAACACAGCCGCCTGATTACGTGCTGTTGAACTGCCCATTGCCAAACAAACTTGTGCCCTTTTTAAGTACGGGCTTCCCTGTCATTTTACATAACCTCCTGCATACAGACAGTTGTAAATTTCCCATAAAGTCACAAGTACTGTCATTGTAATAAAACATCCTTCCCGACTGGGCTAGTGATTAATTCATACTATATGACTATATAGTTCATATAGCCATTCTAAGTCCTCCCCTCCTGGCTCACCATGAGGTTTATTCACTTGCGGTATACTCATGTCGGCCGCCGGCCCACAGGACAGCGGTGTCATGCTCTTTTAATAAGTACTCCCATAAGAAATAAAACCTACTTTTTCTACTGTTGTGAGAGGGTTAATAAACCATACTGTGTATGTCTATATGGTTCATATAAACTCCAGACTGGGTTAATTTCCATCTGGCATCCGCCATGTGGGACTATTCATATACACTTTAATATGACTTATAAGTCATCTGCCTGTGGCCTGTGACTCCTTATAATATCTCTCTTTAGTTTTATAACTCTGGGAGTGTAATGTCACGTAGTGCGGCATTATGGGATTCCGTTCCCCATGTTGCTTTCGGCAATGTTGAGTAAACTGAATTGATAGGGAACGTCTCTGGTTACACATGAAACCTTGGTTCCCTGAGATAAAGGGAACGAGACATTGCCAAAGCTGGCCGCACTACTACTTCAGAGTTTCATATTCGAGTGACTCACTCTTGTCCCTCAGTCAAAAAATTCTGAAGAATTTGTGACTGAGCGCCCGCTTATATAGGCCTAATGCGTGCCTAAAGGGGCAGGGCTCATACACCATTGCCAATCAGAGGATTGGCATGATTGTATGAGAGTTTCAACAAGGTCGTGTAAGGACACTTCCCCATAGTGCTTACGGCAATATCTCGTTCCCTTCATCTCAGGGAACCGAGGATACATGTGTAACCGAAAAGTTTTCTTCTGTTTTCTTTGTCAGTGTCGTTTAGAATATTTAGACATAAAAGTTTTGCAACAGACAATTCTGTACCTTATTCAAACAGGTTTCGCTATCCCTGTCACGCATCTTACTGGTTCACAGGTGCATTTAAAATAGTCTGTTGTTCGACTGAAACCAGTCCGCGAAATACTGCACTGCTCTGCCCTCGTGCTGCTATGATTAAGCCGTGTTGATAACTGACCCATGTAGCACTGTTTCATTCCACTTTTGAAGCTAGCAAAATGCGTACAGGTGACAGGGGAAGGCTCATTTATATTCAAGAGGCGATCCCCTGCCATCCTACATTTCAGAAATGAGCTTGCGGGCTACTTGTGTGTGTGTGTGTGTGTGTGTGTGGTGGGGTCCCTTTCGCAGTGTACAAAGCGCACAGTTGACTGGGGCTGGCAAGCGTTATTTTGCGTCAGGAATATTAAATTAACCATGTGGAATACCAACAGTGGCGCTCATAATTCAGCAGTGGCAGCGCCACTGCAAAATGCATATAGGGGAAACACTGAATAACTCTATAAACATCTGATACTGTTTTGCATTTTGGAATATTCTGGGTTAAATACAACTTGGGTCAGTAATGCTTATGTGAATAATCCAATGTTATATATCAGATGTTCAGAACAAAATATGCAGTCTACCAGGACAAGCATGCTAAACAATTCATCTGAAAAATATGTTATATACTATTGGTGATAAAATGTTATATATCATCGCAAAGGGGAGGATCTCAGCTTTCTAATAACTTAGAACTGTAGATTGAGCTTCTAGTCCACTCAGAGGCCGAGATATTCAATGAAACAACTGGGGTTGTGCATGAACTGAAAATTAGACTGAATGTCTATGGATGAGTACATCTGTGAGGGCTGAAATGCGTTACAGCGCTACCTACATTTCAGATTTGCATATTGTGATGGAAGGTGATAGAAGAAAAAAATATTTTTCTTGTACTTGCTGCCATCTAGTGGAATATAATAAGACTTTACAGAACCAGAATTACATACTTACAAAGTAAAATCTTTTTCATCCTCATAAGATTGTAAACATATACTATAATGGAGTGAAAGGTGAGCTTTTAAATTTGAGTGTGAAAAACTGCAGAAGACAGCCCCAAAATACACCAGAGTTTAAGAGGTTAAGTCCTACAGACAGCATCTTTACTACACTAAATAATTACAAATCTTCTCTCAGTTTTAAGAACTGAAGAATTCATGTAAGGGGTTTACAGTTCTGCTTTAAGCCTCTAGTTAATTTTCCCTAGGCTTACATCAAAAGTCATTAATGTAATAAAAATTGTTCCTTTGAAGTTAAAATTATTTTGTGTTTTATTTTGGGCAGGAGAAAGAGCTTTATTTGTATTTAACCCAGAATATATAAGTAGTCCAAATGTCCTGATTACTCAGGAATTGAAGCTGCAGACTTCACCTTACCAGGTTGGCAGTCATGGAATACTCATTATTGCTATCCAGGTGACACTCCCCATCATTAGGAACAACAATGCCGGACATTTTGCTGTCCATCCCAAAATGAGAGTCTGCATCGCTCACAAATACCAGCAACTTCATGGAATCATTTCGCCAGCCAATCCTGTCCTGAGGTGGAAGGGACATTTCCAGGAATTTGGAACTTAAAAGATACAAAATGGCATCCCTCCATAAAAGCAAGAACCAAGTTGCATGTTGATACATAGGTTTACAAGAGAGTCTGTGGAAACTGACTCACCCCACACACTGCTGCCTGCATGATGGCGTCAAAACCACACTCTGGCACGTCAATGTTGGCTGATACTTGCTGTTTTGAGATAATCTCATTAAACTTGTCTGTACTGCTGGTTAACGATAGCATATGTCTGTATCCAAATGTGGGCAGACATTCAAAATCAACACTCCTGTAGAAGAGAAAAGTGATAAAAAGATATCATTTATATGTTTGCCTATTCTCTAAAACCGTTCAAACTCATCTCATAGTTCTCTTCTAAATGGAAGATGATGTCATGTGATGTAACTCATTGAACTCATTGGACATAAACATGATCAACCCCTGTGATGTTTCACTGGCTGTTGCAATCTTATTTGTTGGATTGATACACTGAAAAAAAAAAAAAACATTTTAACCTAAAAATTAGCTTCATGTGGTAACAATTAAAGTAACCGTTTTTTTTTCCCAAGTCAAAAATATTATCACTGATCTTTATATTAAAACTGATGAACTAATATATAATTGATCAGTTGTTCACTACTCAATCAACCTGAATACTGTACATTAGGTTACACCAACAAAACTAAAGGTTTTAAAGGTTAAGTCAGGTAGAAATAGCTCCTTAAAGGGATAGTTCATCCAAAAATGTCTCATAATTTACTCACCCTCATGCCATCCCAGATGTGTATTACTTTCTGTCTTCTGCTGAACACAAAAGAAGATTTTTAGAAGAATATCTCAGCTCTGTAGGTCCATACAATGTAAGTGAGTGGTGGCCAAAACTTTGAAGGTCCAAAAAGCATATAAAGACAGCATAAAAGTAATCCATACAACTCCAGTGGTTAAAAACATAGCTTCAGAAGCGATATGATAGGTGTGGATGAGAAACAGATCAATATTGAAATCCTTTTTTTTACTATAAATTGTCCTCCCTACCCAGTAGGTGGCGATATGCACAAAGAATGCGAATCACCAAAAACAAAGGAAGAATGTACTAAAACATTTTAGTAAAAAAAAGACTTAAATATTGATCTATTTCTCATCCACACCCATCATATCGCTTCTGAAGACATGGATTTAACAGCTGGAGTCATATGGATTACTTTTATGCTGCCTTTATATGCTTTTTGGACCTTTAAAGTTCTGGCCACCATTCACTTGCATTGTGAGGACCTACAGAGCTGAGCTATTTTTCTAAAAATCTTTGTACGTGTTCTGCAGAAGAAAGAAAGTCGTTCACATCTAGGATGGCATGTAGGTGAGTAATGATGATGATGAGAAAATTTTCATTTTAGGTGAACACTCCCTTTAAGGTAACAACTGCAGGTTACCCCTTTTTAGGGTGCAATGGCAGGCTCTTTAGATCAGGCTCTTGTTATGTTTTGCAAGAATCACCTGCAGGGATTGGCCAGCTCCTCAGGTGTTATCTTGATGAAAGGCAGGACTGGTTTCTCCACAAAGGAGCCGAATCCTAGTCTGAATTTGCTGGTAAGACTAGCCATCTCTTTAGAGAGAGATGAGCCCAAGTCTTTGATCATTTTGAGATCATCATACATAGAGGCTGACAGGTCCATCAGATAATAAATGTCCACCGGATGGTCTTCTGGTTGCTGCACTTTAATCTGAAAGCTCAGCTGACTTCCTGCAGAAAGCAAATGACAAATAAAGCTCAAAATGGCACAAGTTCCAATTGCACATTTCAAGATTCCAGTGTGGTATAAATGTTTTCCAGGTCAATGTCTAAATCAGAACAATCTTCAGCCCCCACTATAACTAGTAGACATTATGTAGATCATATGTAGTCTCTAAATTACTACATGTTTCTAATCTTACCGTAAGGGGGAAGTACCTCACTTGTGATGGAACAGCTGTGGTTAGAGAGACATTTCTTGATTTTTAAATCTGTGACACCCAATTTTTATTTATTTTTACCTGGTCTAAGCTGGAGGCGCATCTTCTGTGGCATTACGTATGAAACGTTGGTGTGGCCAGCACTCTTTCCTAACCCTTGGTCCTTCAGCACCTTGACATTTGTGATGGGGAACTCCACAAACTCGCCCGAACATCCCTTCTGAAGAAGAGCCTCCGGTGTGTCGCATCTCCCATCGATTGAGAAAAAGTCAGTAAAATTCTGGATAAACAATCATTTAAATTATTGGTAACACTTGACATATAGTGTTGCATGTTAATATACTGTAGCTAATTATTCCAATGGAAGTACCAATGATTAAAGGCAGCTCTACAAAATAACTGCATAGTAAGCACGTTGTTCATTAGTACATAGTAGCATACTTAACGATGTAATAGCACAATAACATGAACACTGTTATGTAAAGTGTGACCTGTCATCATTTACTCGTCACCTGTTCCAAATCAGTATCAGTCACAAAAGATGTTTACGTCTTTGACGTAAAAAAAAAAAAATAAATAAAAAAAAAAAAAAAACCCTTGTGAAATGCGACTTAAAGCGTCATATACGATTTGAGAGAAACTGCAAATTAAGATTTTGGGTTTGTTCCTCACACAAGGTTATCGTATGACTTAAGAAGAAATTAAATCGCGTTACGCTGAAAATGGTTAATGGGCTTTTATGATATTTTATGTTGTTGTTGTTTTGTTTTTCTCGCGGAAGAGATAAAGTCAGTATCGGAACGAGATTAAGTAAATGATGACAGAACTACTCCTTCAAGAAAGAGTCACTTTGTGAGTTGTAAACTGAACACTCTGGTCTCTGTTTTGAAAATAAAAGGAATTATGACGTTAGATCCGCTTTACCTGCAGTGTGCACCAGGCGCACTGCGGCCCCAGCTGCAGACACTCGTCACAGGAGAGAGCGCCGAATTCAGAACACGTCCCTGCACAAATACAACACAGTGTGGTTTGTGGACGCGGTTCGCTTTTCTCAATGCAACAAATGTTTCTCACGCTATCAAAACTATCAAGTCAGCTGATATTTTTTCACTCTCTGTAAAGTAAATGAAAGCATATAGGCAGCCTATTTGAATATTTTGATTTATTTTAATAATTGTTCTAAATAATTAATAATTAAAAAGAGTATTAATAATTTTGAGTAAAGATGGAATCAAGAGTAGAATGAATAATAATAATAATAATAATAATAATAATAATAATAATAATAATAATAATAATAATAAAAAATTCGCATGTATGTGAAAAGTAGCCTTAATCAGTTTTTCAATCTTACCTTTGACAGTGCTAAGCCAGAAGTGAAGGACAAGGCAGAGTGAAACAATCCCCATTAGTCCTCACGGTTTCTGATCACAGGAGAGAAAAATAAAGTTCACATTCTCACACAAATGCGGGATGCGATCACGTAGCGCGAGCAGAAGCTCTGATCTCACCTGGACGGACAGACTCAGCGCGTGTTTACCTGCCCAACTTTTATATGCACTTCCGTACAGGTGAGAACACAACAGGTAACTCACTCTCACAGAAAACTACATGACAGTGAAGTGCATCACAGCTTCTCTAGCGCACCTGACTTTGGATCGCATTTCTGATATAAAAAAGAAATACATTAACTTTTATGAACTCAAAAACAGTTATTTTAGACATCTAGTTATCAGGTCAATAATATACAAATAGCATATAGCCTGTTGGCTATATCTGAAATTAGAACTACCCAAAGATATTGAAATATTTGAAAATATTTTAACGAATTTACTCACCAATATAAGCAACATTCAGTCAAATCACCATATCACAATCTCTTATCACTTTTATTCGCTGTTAACAGATTTACAGTATGCTACTTTATGGCCTGCAGTTATTATCCAGATTCTCCCTTTTTACGCTTTAAATAATAATAATAATAATAATAATAATAATAATAATAATAATAATAATAATCGAGCATGTTTAATGTATTAAATATGTTATTTCTGGTAGTCTAGCATTTAATGGTAATACATTTTTCAGCTCGGAAGAATTGTCTCTACATTAGTCTGTCTCACTTCTGCAAACAATCTTATGTGGTGGATCTTGCGACACTGAAAGTGAGACTATTGCCTTGAAAATTTGGAAATGGGTAAAGCATAATTCGAATTGTTAATCTAGAGTGGAGAAGTATTGGGACACATAAGCCACACTTAAAATTTATAAATGCATTGCATTAAAGAAATAATAATAATAATAATAATAATAATAATAATAATAATAATAATAATAATAATAACCAAGGGACTTTTAATTTAAAGTAAGACACCACAATCACTTTTCAAGCAAAACATTTAATGTTTTCAGGTTTTAAATGATAAATCAATAGATGGGCAAAATTAAGGCAAAAAGTATTCCTGGTTGTCAAACTTTGTGGAACATACATTAATGTGATGTACTACATCTCTAGTTACTCTGTTTGAACACCTGTACAAACTGAGAAAGGAAATGACTTAATACATCCGCTAAAAATCATAGTGGGAACAATTGATAAAGAATAATTGCAAAATCGCTTTGAAATGTTTGTTCCAAGAGAAGGTTTATCATCCTTTACTTGTAGATGCCACTTGGTTTGGCATTCATACATTTATGTTTGTGGCTGATAAGGATAGTTTACCCCAAAATGAAAATTCTGTCATCATCTACTCTCCCTTAGATTGCTCCAAACCCATGTGACTTTCTTTTACCTGTGGAGCACAAAAGGAGCTGTTAGGCTGAATGACAGCCTCAGTCACCATGCACTTTGATTGTATGTAAAAGATGCAATAAAAGTGAATAGTGAGTGAGACTATAACATAATGCCTAACATCTCCTTCTGTGTTCCACACAACAAAGAAATACAGGTTTGGAACAAAATGAGGATGAGTACATTTTGACATAATAAGTGTCCAAATACATTCTGGGGCCACTGCATATATATTTTTATATTTGTTGTTACGTATAATAATGTTTCAGTTGTGGAGTTTAAAGTATATTGTGTTTATCTCATTATGGCACACTTATCAGTTAAATGTAATTAGGGCTGACAACAAGCCTTTAGCAAACATAAAGGTTAACCTAATGCCACGACCCCACAATGAATCATGCCTTATCAACACATTACTATAGATATCAAACATCTGCTCGCTCCCATCAATATGATCACAACAATCCTAACCGCTTATGAAAAACACTTAGAATGTCAATACAGTTTAAATATCTGGCTGTCACAAACACGTCTTGGGAATTATTTAGTCGAGATCTTCTGCATTGTACACTCATTGGCTGAGATTTTGAAATCGTATTGAAATCATTTCGGAAATCATATTTATCTGTCTCTCTCCGTCCATATAGGGAACAGTCGGATGCTCCCATAAAGCCTGTGGGAATCCCCATGACCTTGAGTAATATGAATATTCGCTGAGTGTGGTTGCATGTGACACATTCTTCTCTGTATGGCTGAAAACAGGTGTGTGAGAATCAGTGAGCCACGCCTGGCTGCAAAGAGCATGTGACTCAGCCTCTGTCTGAGACTACAGAGAGCACAGACATATATTGATAAAACTATGTCAATGTTTAACCTGATAAGTTCTACAAAATGAGAGTAGATTATTGTTTCCATAATTCCAAAGAATGGCAATATGTAATGATTAACAGTTGAATGCACAGGCGTAATTTACAGGTGGGACATGTCCCTACTACTTTTTGCCTTTGCCAGTTTTGTCCCCACCAGCTTTCATCAGGTAAGTGTCTAATGCAGAAGAAACATCTCCTGTTCTTGAGCAGGAGTTTCCATTTCGTTCATCTTTGTTATAATAAGTGTCAAACCAGCGCTGGAGTTTTGTAATTTTTATATTATAATGAGTGCCCGTTGCGGATTTTCTCTTGCGCATCCAGACATGTGCTCTACTCGTGCTCCTTTCCAGTTAAATTGCAAAGCAAAATGTAAACAGATGCACTCATGATATATATCCACTAACGCTGGATGTCCCCACCACTTTTTTAAACAAACTGACGCCCTTGGTTAAACATACAATATAGGAGTGGCCGCCAGCATGAGCAGGTGACATGAGACAGGTGCAACCTCAGGAAAGATTTTACTGTTACTGTAGCTGTAATAATAGATGGAATAATGGCTAGAGGAGAATTATTTCATTTTCAGAAAACAGATTAATGTGTGCTCAGAAGAAATGTTTGTTGCTTAGAGGTTGAGCAATGTTCAATAAAAATGCAGACAAATTACAGAGACTATTGTTGACATACAGGAAAAGTATAGAGCTATACAATTATTGTGGATATCTTATCATTGCTTAGATAATTTAGTCTTGGAAGACTTTGATGTGAAATGTTGGAGATCATATTGAAATCTCTAACTTATGACTGGTACATCTGAGCACATGTTGAGACATTGAGTGTGTTTACAGGCACACCAATATGCAGATAAAAACCAAAAATCAGCTTTTTCACAAAATCAGACAGCTCTACATATCAGCTAATAAGGCAGGCAGAGGCAGCAGGGGAACAGCATGAGGCTGGAGATAAAGTGATGGTAAACATAAGCAGAGTTTATTGAATAATCTTAGTTGCGTCTCAGTGCTCAGTCTCAGTCAACACAGTTCAACAAGTGTTATTGGTAACACTTTACAATAAGGTTCCATTCGTTAACATTAGTTAATGCATTAGGTATCATGAACAAACAATCAATAATATATTGTTTACAGCATTTATTAATCTTTGTTAATATTAGTTAATAAAAATACCATTGATCCAGAGTGTTTAATTTGGACATTTATTTAAATGTTGCCTCGAGCATATGGCTTAACCCCAAATTATGTATTAATAAATCCCCTTTCTGCTGGTCAGAGTGGATTGTGAGGGAGGTTAATACGCTCGGTGACCTATATGAGAGTGAAGTGTTGAGATCCTTTGAAAATCTGGTTTGACATTTTGATTCCCAGATCTCAGTTTTTTATATATTTACAGCTGCAACACCTGCTCTGTACTAATTTTGGGAGTAGCATATACCCCCTAAAGCGGCATATACTCTGGGAGTGGTGATTACTGCTTTTGGAAAAGGTCATGAGGCATCAGTGTATTACTCCCTGCTATTTCAGAGTCTGGGGGACGGAGCTTCAACTTCTCTCAAGAGATTATGGGAGAAAGATTTAAACTTTGAATTGGAGGAGGGAGTGTGGGCTAGGATTCTAAAAAACTCCAAGTCTACATCTAGAGATGCAAAGGGGCGCCTTATGCAATTTAAGATTTTACATCAATTCTATTGGACCCCCTCTAGATTGTATAGACTTGGTCTTAAAGACACACCTACTTGCTGGCGATGCCAGTCAGAGGAAGGAGACATAATCCATCTCTTTTGGGCAGTGGCGGACTGGCCATTGGGAGAACCAGGACTTTTCCCGGTGGGCCGGCCATGAAATGGGGCAGCACGGGCCGCCGCGTTTTGCAGAACGCGCCACAAAATGGCGCCATGGTATGCGGAAGGGGGCAGCAATATACAGAAAAGGACAGCAACCCCGCCTAAGATCCAGGAGTTTTGGTTGAAGGTTCAGAGTCTTGTGTGTGATGTGTTGAGCACTCGGCTTTCATTTTGCCCCAGACTCTGTATTTTGGGCGATGGGGAGGCCATCGACGTTGAGAATAGACACATATAGAGTTGGGTCCTAACTAGAGTCATGATTGCCAGACAGGTTCTTTTAAGGGGTTGGAGGTCGGCTGGAGCGCCCTCATTTCATGAGTGGTGCTCAGAGATGGGGAGGGTAGTGGCCTTTGAAGAAGGGTCATTTAGAAGACTAGGAAAATTAAATCTGTTTATGGAGAAATGGGGGCGGATACCTGACATTGCTGGACGTGTAATTATTATTATTCTTTTTTATTTATTTTTTTTATCTTTTTATTTTTGTGTGTGTCTATAATCATGTGTATATACTCTTATGTGACCACAGGGATGTTTGTTGGGGGTCAGGGCGGGGTTGGGGATTTGGAGGGGTGGTTGTGAGGTTTAAATGTTGATTCCTTTGTTGATTATATGTTGATTTATATATATATATATATATATATATATATATATATATATATATATATATATATATATATATATATATACAATTGTTCATTTTTAGTTCATGTTAGTTCATAGTGCATTAACTAATGTTAACAAACACAACTTTTAATAATAAAAAAAATATTAGTATACATTGTAATTCACATTAACTAATATTAATAAATGCTGTAATGCTGTTAGTTCATGTCAACTTATTTTGTTAAAGTTAACAAATGGAACCTTATTGCAAAATATTACCATGTTATTATACCAGGCAAAGACAATGGAAAATTACTGCTTCACAACATCGTCCCCTTGAAGACCTTGAACAGGAGACAACTCCTTATCTCTAACTTGAGAAGACAGTACAGCACACAACTTAAGTCTAAGCAGAAATAGCATATCATAGCAAGAAACAATATAAAAAGCAAAGTAATGAGTAAAAATGAATATATAAAATAAATGTAAAGAAATGTATAAGTATATAAGACAATAATATGAAAAAATTAAAGAAACGACATAAATGAAGTACAACACAGATGTGTGTTTGCTCTCTTGAAGACACACACACACTTAGGTTGCTTTTAAAACTCAGATAAGATCTTTAGATTCATCAAGCATAATCAGTGTAAGATTGTGAATGTAAACGCGCTCATTGTGGATAACACCTCTGAAAATTTAATGGAGACACATTCGATTACTGGGGTCTTTTTTTAAGGAGAAAGAAATTGAGGAGCTGCAGACTCCATTTCCTGTCATTGCCAGTGCTCTCTACTCTGTAAAAATGTTAACCTGTGATTGTGACCTGCAAATAGATCTATTTCTACCTGATCTAACCCTTAAAATTTGTTTTGTGGTGGAAGCTAATGACTTGATTTGACTTGAATCAAACAAGTTTATTTAGATGCTACCAAATGTTTTGCTACTTTTTTTTTGTAGGAGAAACATTATATACATTTCATTTGTGATTTTTCTTTTCTCTGGGTGTGTATCTGTGTGAGGAAATAAGATCTGCAAGAAAGAGATAGAGCCATGGAGGGATGGAGATAGAAGATAGACAGCTGGCAGCGTACCAGACAACTGCAATCAAGACTATGAAGTTCCTTCTACTTTGAGTATGATCATTTCTTAAAACTTTGTTTGTATGTGTGTGATAGAAATGACATTCTCCTTCACCAATTTTCTGAAGGGATAGTTCACCCAAAAAGGAATATTCTGTCATTATTTACACACCCTCATGTTGTTCCAAACCCGTATGACTTTCTGTCTTCCTTGGAACATAAAAGGACATGCTTAGCAGAACGTTAAGGACTGACAACCTCAGCAATGTGAAAAATGTCTCCTCTTGTGTTCCACGAAAGAAAGCCATATGGGTTTGGAACAACATGAGGGTGAGTAAATCATGTCAGAATTTTCATTTTCATATGAACTATCCCTTTAAGCGCTACCTGTTAAGTCTTCTCGTTACAGCAGATTGAATACGGACACACAGGACACTTTGCTCAAAACAGATTTTGGCTGTATCACACTTGTACCAGAATAGAGTAACTCACCCCTGTAGGCCTTGGCAGCTAGCATGCTGTCTTCTCTCTCACCAAAACCACAGCAGCACTCAGAATATTGCGATACTAGAGTGTATGAACATCAGTCCGTCTGGCAGTGTGTGTCGGAAGCAACAGTACACTCAAACTATCACAGTGTGGCTTTATAGAGCATGACGCCTGTGCTCCCTTTCTCACCCACCCATTCACCCACTTTTCTGCATGAATGATGGCAGCAACTGCAGGGCTACACACACAGCCTGAAGTATCTTCATTAGCAAGAGAAAGAGAGAGAGAGAGAGAGAGAGAGAGAGAGAGAGAGAGAGGCAGAGGCAGACAGGCCAAATGGGCATGTGTGACTGTGGATTTTGTTTTTTTTTTTTTTGTATATGTGTGTCTGTGTGTATTGCATGTTGGTCAGTTGGTTTCTGTTGTCTGTCAGAGAACAAAATTGATGCTGTGCTGAGTAAAATCTGTCATCAGTGTCAGGTGCTTTTGTTTTACTGTAGATGGGTCTTAGCAATGTCCAGTATGCATGTGTGTAAGTGTATGAGTGTTTGTGTGTGTGTTGGAGGGCAGCATTCACTGCTCACCGGAAATGAATGGCACTGAATTACTTCTCATTCTTCCTTAATGAAGTATGAATAGAACACAAAGAAAGAGGGAGATCATAGACAAAGAGAAGACAGAGAGTTAGAGAGAAACTGAGAGAGGGTAAGTGTCTCTTTTATAAATAGTCAAAGGGAAAACAATGTGGGCAGTGAGAGCTTTGTGGTTATACTATTTCAGACAAACACACACATTTACCTAGATACCTAAATAAGGACATACCATAGACTTCTAATGTTTCAAATGAAACTAAATATAATTACTGCAGACTAGCCCCACCCTTAAAAGAAAACTTTTAGCATTTTAGAATAATTTATTTGTTTTAAATAAATCTACTTTTTGAATACTTTTGACCTTTGAGGACGTCCCCGTTGACTTCACACACACATTTACTTAGTTATTTAAACTAGGACATACCATGGACTTGTTTTCATATAAAGATAATCATAATTACTAATTTAATAATAATAATAATAATAATGCATTTCACAACTTTAATGGTTCATACAGTCCTGGAGCGCATTAAAATGATAGTTCGCCCAAAAATGAAAATTCTCTCATCTTTTACTCACCCTCATGCCATCCCAGATGTGCATGACATTCTTTCTTCTGCTGAACACAAACTAAGATTTTTAGAAGAATATTTCAGATCTGTAAGTCCATACAATACAATAAGTGAATGGTGGCTTAAATTTTGAAGGTCCAAAAAGCACACAAAGGCAGCATAAAAGTAAGTGGTAAAAGTGGTTAAATCCGTATCTTCAGAAGCGATATGATAGGTGTGGGTGAGAAACAGATCAACATTTAAGTTCTTTTTTACCCTAAATTCTTCTCCATGTCCAGCAGGTGGCGATATGCATGGAGAATGTGAACCACCAAAAACAAGAGAAGAAAAATATGGAAGTAAAAGTAGAGGTTTATACGAACAAAGGACTTAAATATTGATCAACATGTGTTTTTTGATTGACAGGTTGATGTGATGGGGTGATGCTGGTATTTAGATTGAAAAGGTTAGACACAGACTTCCCTTCTACATAACATCCCTCAGCCAGTTTCAAACACACACACACACACACACACACACACACACACACACACACACACACACGTGCACACACATTCAAGCACAGACATGTACATATACACATACATGCACCTAACCTTCACACTCCTGCCAGGATACATGCTGTTTGTTCTATCAGCTGTTGGGAGGAGGGGAAAGAGACAGGTGTACGTGCTATAAAATATGAATTTGTAATTAATATAGGTCAAGAAGCCAACATGGGATGGAAACTGTAGGAAACGACAGGGAGAAAAAGAAACAAAGAAAGAGTGGTGTCTGTATACATACACACTCTTTTTAAATGACTTGAGTCTGGAATGGAAAACATACTTCACACACACACACACACACACACACAGAGAGAGAGAGAGAGAGAGAGAGAGAGAGAGAGAGAGTGAGTGAGAGAGAGAGAGAGAGAGAGAGAGAGAGAGAGAGAGAGAGAGAGACATGCAAGGTGCCTGTGAGTCTTAGACATAATCTCCTGGATTTATGATAAAACCCTGCAGGCTGATATTACAAAGGGCTCATCGGTGGGGCCGCTCTCAGCTAAAGAGGTGCGAAATCACTTTCTAAAGGGCTTATAGCAAAAATTAGATTTTCTAAACATAGATATAAATTTGCTTTCGACATCAGTAAAGTTAAAAATCAGAGCAAAATACAAAAGTTCTGAAGATACTATGTGCGTTTGTATGTTGAGGGGAGTTCCATACAGTTTTTGTTGCCTAGACCATACCGCCATCTACTGGTCAATGACAGAATCTGAAAACCTATAATTTAGAAACTATAATTTGAACAGTGACTGTTAAAGAGATAGTTAAATCAATGAAAATTCTGTTATTCTTTTCATCCTCATTCCCTTCCAAACCTGAATTACTTTTTTTTTTCTTAAGCGGAACACTAAAGGAGAAGTTTAGCAGAATGTCTGAGCTTCTCTTGTCCATACATTGAAAGTAGATGGGGAACAGGGACTGTCAAGCTCCAAAAAGACCAAAAGGGCCATAAAAGCATTATAAGCATTATATACAAACTTGTGTGCTATTTTTCAAATATTCTAAAGTCATCTAAAGCGCTTTGTGTGAGCAAGAGACTGAAATGTAAATAATTATTTACTGAAATTTTTGGCCTTGGACATTTTTCTTAACAGCTGTGGTCACCATTCACTTTCATTGTAAGTAAAAAAAAACAGCTTGGACTTTCTGCTTTAAATAACTCCTTTTGTGCTCCACAGAAGAAAGAGAGTGGCATGGGTTTCGAGAGACATTAGGATGAGTAAATTATGACAGAATGGTGATTTTTGGGTATACTACTCCTTTAATGATCTAAATCCATGCAAATTGTAAAATCTTTCAAAATAAATATAACTGCCTTTGAAAATATCATTGAAGATGATAAAGAGGAGAAGAAGATTGGTAAAGATTGTGTAGCATGATCTTGCTTTCAATACAGTCAACATGCCTGCAAGTCTTTAGCATAAGCTCTTGGCTTTAAGGATAAAACCCTGCTGGCTGGAATTAGCAAGACCCCATTAGCAAGGTCCCCTCTCTGCTAAATAACTCAGAAATTAAGTATTCAATAATAAATAAGATTATTGAAAAACCTAAGATGCATCCCAAATTGCACACTTCTGCCCTATTCTATGTCATTTTAAAGTGTTAGTAGTGCAAGTAGTATGTTAACACAGAAAATGCACAAAAAGAAGTATAAATAATTGTAAATAATGGAGAATGTAGCAACTAGATAAACTTCAGTGAAGATAGCACCTTATAAATGTAATTTGAATGATTTACCATCATCCCACGCTGTGTGAATATGTACGTTGTTTGAGATACAAGTGTTTGACTGAGGTTTGCTAATGCGCTAAAGCTAGTGGTAACACATCGCATGCATTTGTAACGTCACTTCAGTCAGCTGTTAAATGGTAAATGCTTTAGTGTACAATAGTAAAAAACTGTTAAGTGTTCCATTTCGGGCAATAAGCGATATAAACCTGAGGGCACAGTAGTGTGCCGGGGGACAAATGACCACCATTCAGAAGATGGAGGAGGATGTCAGATACCTGTGACTAAAACATCAGGCCTACATGAGTTTAGAGGGGACACAGGCCTTTTATTTCATTGCAATAGCTTGGAAGTGCTCGATACAAGGAAAAGAGCATCACGCATCCACAAGTGCAGAGGGGAAACAGGCCTTCAGTTTCAGTGAAATACTGAAGATAGGCAAAAAAGACCAAGACCCAACTCCATTACATTTTGAAGTAAAACCCCTGCCACTTTCTCTGTTTCAGAGCGTCTCTCAACACCCGACTCCACCAGCTGTGAGGGTCAAACCCCTTGCTAGTTCTCCCTTCCAAACATCCTCAGTGGCAGCAGCACAGGTGGTTAAATGGGCCTCTCAATACCCGACTCCACCATATATATACACTGCCATTCAAAAGTTTGGGGTCACTTAGAAATGTCCTTGTTTTTGAAAGAAAAGCTTCCACTGGACAGAGGAAGATTGAAAAAAAGTGTTATGGACATCTAAGTTTGAGGAATTGGATAACAAAGTAGAACATTTGTGAGATGCAGTACAAATGAAAAGATGCTGGAGGAGTGCTTGATGCCATTTGTCAAGCATGGTGGTGGAAATGTGATGGTCTGGGGGTGCTTTGGTGGTGGTATAATCAAGGCTGTAGCAAGGAATTCTGGGCCCCCTGACTGTATATTGGTCTGGGCCCCTTTCATTTAAAAAAAATACATTAAAAATGTGTTGTGGGCCTCCCTTGACCTGTGGGCCCCTAGAACTGCTACCACCTTTCACCCCATTAGCTACAGCCCTGGGTATAATGGGAGATTTGTACAGGGTAAAAGGGATCTTGAAGAAGGAAAGCTATCGCTCCATTTTGCAACGCCATGCCATACCCTGTGGATGGTGCTATATTGGAGCCAGTTTCCTCCTACAACAGGACAATGACCCAAAGCACAGCTCCAAACTATGCAAGAACTATTTAGGGAAGAAGCAATCAGCTGGTATTCTGTCTATAATAGAGTAGCCAGCACAGTCACTGGATCTCAACCCTATCGAGCAGTTGTGGGAGCAGCTTGATCGTTTGGTACATAAGAAGTACCCATCAAGCCAATCCAACTTGTGGGGGGTGCTTCAGGAAGCATGGGGTGAAATTTCTTCAGATAACTTCACATTATTTCTAACCTTGTCAATGTTTTGACTATATTTCCTATTCATTGTTCAACTCATTTGATGTAGGTTTTCATGGAAAACCTGACATTTCTAAGTGACCCCAAACTTTTGAATGTCAGTGTACAGTATATATACAGTATATATAAGTAGACAAACCTGCAGGACTCCTTTAGAATGTACCCTGTCCTGTAGGACTTCTGTTCCATCCTGCAGGATTCCTGCATGATCCCTGCACAGGGAACTACAATCCTTCAGGATTCCTGCAGAACTTTTATGAAGGGGTATCATGAACCCCATTTGTGCTTGTAACGATATAAATCACAGCCTTTCACGGTTTAATAATCGCACTAGGATTCTAAATAGAGCGCAACAGTGCCAGCCCGTTTTTTCAGCCGTCTGGGTTCTGGAAGTATTTTCCCCATTCATTTCTTCCATAGAATTTATAAAATCCTTCAAAAAAGGGTTGTAAGCCATGAACCAAACCAACCGGCTCTGAGGTGAATCACAACATCACTAACTTAGTTTTGAGGCAAAAAATTCGTTGAAATTCGAACATAAAGACAAAGGAACAAGGCTGTGTACTTACTGTCTTTTATGAGGGCACAAACTACACTCTCATGAAGCATTGTGAATGATGTAAGTCGGTCTCCCTTCACTCTTAAGCTACTTAAGAGTGATAATAAATGTAAAATATATTGTTTCTATACTTATAATCAACAACCTAAAACCAATAGTCTTATATATTCCCATCGCTTTTAATTCAAAGTATAGAAACAATATATTTTACATTTATTACCACTCTTAAATAGCTTAAGAGTGAAGGGAGACCAACTCAGTTACGTCATTCACAGTGCGTAATAGGAGTAGGCGGTCGCTCCGAGGCAGGTTTTGCGGGTTTCATTGGCCGTGGTTCTCTGATTAGTGGATTTTTTTCTCTGCTGTACCATGGGTAATGTAGTTGTTTACCATGAATTATGCCGTCAAACATGATTTTTATACAATTAAGTCGATATAATGCAGACGGATGGCTTCAAAAGAAGCATATACCATCAAACCTCGTAGCTTAAGGTATGTCTGTATTTAAAGGTTTATAAGTTATCGTTGAAAATCAATTCATCTATGGGAAAAATGAATGGGATTTTTACTTCCGGAACCAGACTGTTGTGCTCTATTGTGCAACCTCTACACAGAAGCAAAACACTCTTGAAATCAAGTGATTACAAACCAAACACAAGTTTGAGCTCTTTTATTTAAAAAAAAAAAAAAAAAAAATTCCACAACAGAAAAAAAAAAAATATAGAAATAAAAACCAAAACATTTAAATTAGAAATGTGAAAATAAATTGAAAAGCAGCACACATTTTTTATTTTTATTTCTGTATGTGCTGGTGGCAAACGTTCAATGAACAATTGTAAAAATTCAGCATTTTATCAACAGTCCTGTACTGATACAATGTGTGAATTATTGCTGTTCTGAAACTTTTATTTTGACAGCTGAAATAAAGAAACCGTATCTGTCCAATGAAACTATGATGTGCTCCTCTTTGACCCACAATAGTCACCATGATAAAATTACACTTTGGTTGCTTAGATCAGACCTCTAAATGTGAAGAGGCTACAGCAAACTGAGAAATTTCCAGAGAGGGTAGTTCTTGTGGATTTTTGGAAAAAACAAAACACAAAATGCAGGAAAAAATACACAAGCCTTTCTTTTGCGGCATCTATCGGGAAGAAACTGGACAAAAACATGAAGAAATTCTCCACACGGTCAAGCTCAAAACATCACAATGCAATGTAACAAAAAATGCAAAAAACAACAGAAAGACATACAGATACAAAAACTTAACGTGTTAAAGATGAATTTCTGCATGAAACCAGCTCCAGAGCCGGCGTTCTTACACCTGACTGGACAGGATAGACCTGCAACCTGACCAATCGGACAACAGATACAACTCTGAGGTAGATCAAAGGCCAAGCTGACCTGGACATCTAAATACACAATCACACGTAGACACACAGAATTCTGCTTAACTAACTGTATTACAGATGAAAGACTTGCTTAGAAACATGTTATGAACCTGTGATCAAATAATCCCTCCGTCCTTCTGCTAAAAGATGTTCCTGTGTCCATATTTATGACAGCTAGATTAAATCTGAGAGCTAAGAGTTACAAAAAAAGATGCAAATTTCCAAAACAGCCATTTAGTTTGACCAATTCCCCTGTCATTGCAGTAGTCCAAACTATTGGGAAGTCTTCGATTGTAGGCAAAAAAGGTCTTTGGTGGAAAGTGTCATAGTTGAAATTGTATGTTGTTAGTTTTGTCCAATTTAATTAAACTGATTAAATACATTGTTTATTCAGAAACGTGGTGTCTCTCTTCTGAAACATATTCTCAGCAAAACTGTACTGTCATATTCTTCTAAATCTGTTAATTTACATTTAATTCACATAATGCATGCTGTAACCAATATTTTAGGAATTTACAGAGAGAGCTGAAAATCTAGATATTTTAAAATTGACTTGCAAAGTATAAAAAGTCACTAATTTTCCATTAGTTTGGACATTTCTTTCTTTCTACATAAAGAAACATTGCACTTCCTCTTTGTTTGGAAAAATCCTGAAGTGTTGTTAAAAAAAAAAAAAAAAAAAAAAAAAAATCATAATCAGCATGTGAACAGCTTCCCCAAATTCCACAACATCCCTTTTATTAGCCCCACCCAGATCCACCCACACATACCTCAGCTAGTCTGACCCCACCCACTTCAACCAAACAGTCATCATGCCCCGCCACCCACTAAGCCCTGCCTACCCAAATCTTCATTTACTTCTATATCTACCAAAAGACTTTACATATATATTCAATAGAAAGACTGGTTCACAAAAAACAAGCAGTCCCTGAAACAAAATATCTTTGATTCAGAGGAAAATTAGAAAAAAGGAAAGTCTTTGTTTTTAGAGTCAGGTGTGAAGACCAATGGCCAGCAAGCATTGCATCAGTCAATCTAAACCCCACCCTAAAAGGTAAATAATTTTACTTCTAAAAAGGCAAAGAGTGGAAGACCAAAAGCAAACAGAAACCTCTTCATTTTGACTGCAACAGCAAAAATATTTTCTTGTCCGTTTGAGAAACAGTCCGTAAAAACATAATAAAAACCATAAAAAAACTAAAAAAAAAAAAAACGTCATGCATCGAAAGGTGTCCTCACCATCACTCACTACAATATTCACAGACATGGTCTGTGTAAATAGTCCTTGGTAAAAAATAAGCATTTATCATCTTCTTATTTCTTTTTCTTTTTTTTTTTTCTTCTTTTTTTTTAGCAAAATAAATCTCTGCCCCCTTCTTTGTCCACAGATGGTGTAAAATTGCCTTGTCTTGGTTTGGTGAAGAAAACTTTTGCACTTTCAAAAGAGTTTTCTGAGGTTTCCTGTTTATTGCTCATATCAGTCAATTGAATCATGGACAAATTTTCTGGAACCTGTGCATGAGCATCACTTCCTCTCTGATGTCACTTCCTCTAAGAGAAAGAAAAAGCTGTTACCACAGTAACCATTTTCAGATTGTGTCTGGCTCTGACCTCAGACAATTAACCTGTAACAAGAAAAAAACAAAAACAAATCACTCATATTTTACCCTAAAATTAACATTTTATTTTGTATAAATAAAATGAAGCCTATTGTTCTCAATGATTCTCAATGAATTATCATTACTGAAATACAGCAGTAAAAATTCTTATTGTCCAGACAAAATATCACAATGCATTTTTTTAAATATATGAAATATAATTTCTGATTTTGTCTTTAGATTTTGGGGTGAAATATGACCTGAACATACTGTATTCTTGACAGAATTTACCCATGGACACTTCTTAGATTCAAAATAATTGTAGTTCTAGGACTTAACCTAATCTAGGTTTGGTTAATTGAAAATTGAGTATCAATTAACATTACGTGTTAAAGTGATAGTTCACCCAAAAATTATCTCATCATTCACTCATCCTCATGCCATCCCAGATGTGTATGACTTTCTTTCCTCTGCTGAACACTAACAAAGATTTTTAGAAAAATATCTCAGCTCTGTAAGTCCATACAATGCAGGTGAATGGTGGCCAGAATTTGAAGGTCCAAAAAGCACATAAAGGCAGCATAAATGTAATCCACACGACTCCAGTGTTTAAATTAATGTCTTCAGAAGCAATATGATAGGTGTGGGTGAGAAACAGATCAATATTTAAGTTCTTTTTTACTACAAATCTTCACTTTCACGTTCTTCTACTTTTGTTTTTGCCGATTCACATTCTTCGTGCATATCGCCACCTACTGGACACTTATCATATCCCTCACTTTCATATCGCTTCTGAAGATATGGATTTAACCACTGGGGTCTTATGGATTACTTGTGCTTTTTTGACCTTCAAAGTTCTGGCCACCATGCACTTGCATTGTATGGACCTACAGAGCTGAGATATACTTCTAAAAATCTTTGTTTGTGTTCAGCAGAAGAAAGAAAGTCATACACATCTGGGATGGCATGAGGGTGAGTAAATGATGAGAATTTTCATTTTTGGGTGAACTATCCCTCTAACTAAATGCACAGAAATTCAAGAACAGTAAGTGAACTGGTATTACCAAAAAACACATTTTTAAATGGCTTTGCTCAGCTTTTAAAAATACAATAACTGATAATCAAATACCGTTTTATTGCTTGTTGGGTTGGAAAGGGTATGACGAAGGATCAGAAGAGGACACATCTTGTGGCTGTACACCACTTTCCTGCTGAGCACAAGCAGAAATTATAAATCAGAACAAATGACTTCCAAATTCAAATGATTGACCAAATCCTCAAAAAATATTTTTAGAATATAAAAGACAATAGCAGGTTTTTATATAAATTCCACTGAGTGTGCCACTGACCTCAGGAGGGATGGCAGCTGATTGGATGTGGGTGTACTGAGGGATGTAAGCTCCAGGCATTGCGGTGTTGGCAGGAATAAACTGCAGAAGAGCAGAAATGGATTTATTAAAACAGGTGTTAATATTAAATATGAATTAGCATAGAAGCTTATGCCATATTAGTTCAAGGTGCATAAGAGGATCATACGGTTGCAGCGCCGCCTAGAGAGAGATGGCCCATCTGCTGGATGAGGGGATGCAGTGACATAGGATGCTCCATAGAGGGCGACAGAACTGCTCCCTGGAGTCAAGAGATGAGGAGACAACTCTTTTTCAGAGATTAAGATATAATTCTATAAGAGAACTCAGAGGGGCGAAATAATTTAACAGCTGAGCCTTCTTTGCGTGCTATTTTTCAGCACAAAAACCTGCGTCTTATGCATTAACCACTAGTCACCAAGTTTTAACTGGCACCTAAATGCACTGAAATAGCGCTGCGCAATGAGTATGTAAGCATTAGGGCTGTCAATCAATTAAAGATTTTCATCAAGTTAATTATATGATATGTTGATACATTTATCTAATTAATCACATATATCGATATTTGCTGAGAAAGGCAATTAAATAACAATATTTCAATATATAATGATTAAATAATTATAATATAGTTAAATATATTTTATAAATATAATAATTTAGGTAATTAAATGCATTACATTATTGTGGCAGATGAGTAAAGCATTGATAAGTCAATACAAAAAGTTTCTTGAGAAGGCAATATTTTGTTTATTTCCATATTATTAAACATAAGCCTATCATTGACCTACAGTCCACAGCAATACATTTTGCAACAGAATCCGTCAATCTATCCAAGACAGATTTATTATAAGGGCTTTTCTAAAGACGCATCAATGTACACCAGCGTCCGACGGACGCTTTTTAAGTTGTGTTGCATAATAAATACCATGTTTTCAGGTCACTGTCAAATTAAACGTAGTTCGAAACTCTATTTAACTGTGTTTGAACGCAAGAACACATTCTCGACTTGTGCTGCTGCTAGTGCCAAGCAAGCCTGAGTGTGGTTTGTTATCTGTACAGCTGGAGTTTCGCTTACTGCCCCCTGCTGAAAACAGGTGGTACTTCAAGATTGAATTGCTCAGATGGTAGGGATATTCCTTATTACAAATTAATTGCATTAACAAAAAGAGTTATTTTTTTTATATAATTAATCGGACTGAATTAACATGTTAAATCGACAGCCCTAGTTAAGAATGTTCCTTCAGTGAATTGGGTGCTAAAACAACACAGCGCCTGCAAATAACCGCTATAATCGGGCGCAGTTCCTTCTTTGTAATTTCTGCTTACATAGGGGCAAAAGCAGGACATACTGCAGGTAATTCACTCTACTCTTTACACACACACACACACACACACACACACACACACACACACACACACACACACACACACACACATATGGTCTCACTGACTCATGTGAGTCATCTGTTTGGTAATTGGGGTGAAGACAAGGAAAATGCAACAAAGAAATAAATGCGAGAAAGAGGCAGAATATTTTGGCCTTACCGGGTGCTGCATGATGTAAGGCTGATGTGGCATCCATGAGGGATTCTGTGCCTGGAGAAATACACACAGACAGGTGTTAGATCAGGGAGCAGGTGTTAATCAAAAGCACTCACATCAACACAGCCTAAGCGTGAAGATGAGGGAGTTGAGGTAGATCAGTACCTGGTAAGAAGAGATGGGAGAGATGTATGGAGACACTCCTGGTTGAGCCATTAACCGGTTACCCATATGGTAAGGAGTAGCATAGTACCTGTGAAACACAGTTTCATCAAGGTACAATGTTTTTGAGGGTCTATACAACATTTAAACATCAGCTATTCAACGGTAACTGCACAACAGACACCATCTGAGCAACCCAGAGCATATGGGCAAATTATCAGTACAAGTCAAGGCACTGTAAACTTTATTAGTACAAAACAACAAGAAACTCCCTCCTTAATGTGTCATTAGCTCAGTTAACCCCAAAATTAAAATGCTGTCATTTATTTGCAATCATGTCGTTCTAAACCTGCATAAGTTTCTCTCTTTTGTGGAACACAATAGAAGTTTAGCAGAATCTCCGAGCTGCTTTTTTCCATACAATGAAAACGCGGTCAATCTCAGGGTGAGTAAATGACAGAATTTTCATTTTTGGGGTGAACTATTCCATTAATTGGAGCAAAAAATAAGAAAATACTCTCCTTAATGTGCCATTACGTTCACTTGCCTTTAGAATGTAGACTATGTTTACGTGGGTTTGTCTTTATTTTAGAGCACTTTGTGTGGGGTGAAGAAAGTATGGATTATAGGGTATAAAACATCATGGCAGTGCAGATTAATAAACTCAACTGTAGAAGTAGATCTGGCACTACTTTACCCACTCACAAGGTGCATGGATAGAAACAACAGGAATGGTACAGAGGAATCTAGCAACACTTACAGTGAATGAATGAATAACATTAACCAATGCGTTTCGGCACGTAGGCCTTCATATGAAGTCTAATAAAAGGTTTCCACTGCAAGTGTTGCTAGATTCCTCTGTGCTAGTGAAGATTAATGAGCAATTTAAGACACATTTAAGCTGTTTTCTTACCCATTCTGAAGGGCAGTATTAGGGTCATAGGTCAAGGTCATCCCACTCTAAAGGAAAAAAAAGAAAGAAAAAAAAAGCGATTTTTTTTTTACAGAATTATACACATTCAAATACATCATAATGGTAGTTTTGCTTTTTATATTAAACAGTTAAAATATGTTAATAATCATGTTTAATTATGAAGAATGGAAACCAAACAGAGCGTGAAGTATTATGTCATATATAATTAACATGAACAGCTCATTACGCTTCTGGGCACAAACACAAACTCCTGCACCTCTTGTCAGAGACATACATAAACACACAGGTGGAAACGGGACTTACTAGTCTCACCTCTGCGTCTCGTGTCCAGGTTCTGCCATTGGGGATGTATTTCGCCTGACTCTGTCTCTTCTTCTGCCCACCATCAGCAAACTTACACAGCAGCGGCTCTGATGCACCTGTCAAACACACACACACACACACACACACACACACACACACACACAAAAAAAATCAGTAGTCTATAGCCTATATATAGACCCTATAAATGAGACAGACAAGAGAAACAAACAAACAGACAGACAGACAGACAGACAAGATAGCTAGATAGAAAGAAAAAGAAAGAATATGGTGGATATTTACCCAGCATTCCAGAAGAGGACTTAATGAACTTCCCATTAAAGTGAGAGATCACGGCATCACACTTCTCTGTAGAGTCCATCCTAAAAAAGAGGTAAATTTCATATCACATCCACACAGAGGAACAGTATATATAGCCTAAATGACACCATTTCACACATAAACATCCAGAATCTGCACACATACACAAAATCAGTACCCAGATGATGCCGTGAATTCTCACTGACCTGGCAAAACCCACTCCCCGACTCACTCCATTAGTGTCGCGGAGGATGCGGGTGGAGACAACCTGTCCAAAGGGTTTGAGGAGGTTCTCCAGCTCCTGCTCATCCATAGACACAGGCAGGTTGGACAGGTACAGGTTAGTCGGGTCCTGCTCCTGTTGCTGAAAACATAAAACACACAGCACAATCTTATGCAAATGGACGGCTGTAACCACCATAGACATTAAGGTGGACATTCCTTTCAAAATAGGAAGTTTGGGTGGACATATTGATTATATAGATAGATTGACAGACTATATCTTTCTTAAACAAAAAAACAAACAAACAAAAAAGTAGGATTCCCTTATGTCACAGCCATGAATGAGGATATACTAGTGCTAGTCGCAGTTGGCGGATTTAGGCATGGGCGACATGGGCAGTTGCCTAGGGCGGCATCTTGCGGGGGGGCTGTGTTGAAGCGGGTTTCGCCCAGGGCCCCATACAAGCTAGAACCGCTACTGGCTAGTCGGTTGCAGGTGGTATTAGAGGGAGGGACATACTCATTCACTTAATTGGACAAAGATCTGTGTTGAGCAAAATTAGTCATCAACATTTTTTGTAGGGCTGTGTGTATATATATATATATATATATATATATATATATATATATATATATATATATATAAGTAATAATAATACTTAAAAAAAAATAATAATAATAGTAATATAAACAACATTAGACAATACAAAATTGGCTTCAGAAGTCAATATATTGTTTGTTTTATTCCCATATCATTGAACATAAGGCTACAGATGACTGCAGTATGCAATCCATTTTGAAATTGAGTTCATCAATCTTTCCTGTTCTCACAGGACACGTTCTTGAATTACGCCAGTACTTTTAATTGTCGGACTATCTACATATGCATCAGACGGACGCTTTTGGAGCATCTCACTTGTTTTCAGCATCATAAAAGCTGGGTTTTTAGGATGCTGTTTTAAGTTAAAAGTAGTAGAAACTTTGAAAATCGTGTCTCGAGATCCATTCTGTGTCTGCACTACTTGTGAGGTTTGTTGAGGCACGCTGACTGCCCCTTGCTGACGTGGCTTGTAACGTCAAAAACACAATATTAAATGTACTTCAAGCTTGAATTGCTCCAATGGTAGGAAAATATGCACTTTTATTACAGAATTTACATTCGAGTCAGGAAGTATGATTAATTTTGTTACTTTTTTAAACAAATTTTTTATATAATTAATCACCCTAAATTAACAAGTTAAATCGACAGCACTATTCTGTTTCTGTTTTCTGAGAAAAAAAAAAGACTACACTAGCGTGTAGACAGCTTCAAAGCTAATAGACTTGGATTAGGACCTTTTTTTATTTCATATGGTCTTTAACATTGTGCATGAAAGTTGAGAAACAAATTTCATCAGCATTGGTATATAAAGACCTGGGCCAAAACTTTTTTCCAACTGCATGGAATCGTGTATCCAGTCTCTCAAGGCAGAGACCTTAAGGCGCTGGAAGGAGTTTTCATCTTCTGTCTATGCTGCGATTTAGTGCACAAGTACTTTGTGATGCCACAATCAAATTCTATAGTTGCCCCTCAGTTAACAGGGACTTGTGTATTTAAATATGACAATTGATTGGCTGAAGGCAAAATCTTAGTTAGCTATTCTAGATGTATCAGCAGAAATGAGGGAGGGCAAGGATGAGACGTCAGCATTCCTCAACATATATGCGTCAAACATGTTTACATAGCGCGCGCACACACACACACACACACACACACCTAAAAGGGAAGTGGGAGAGTAATATGCTGACAGCAGGGAGGAAGAGGAAAAAGAGGGCAGATTAAAAATTTAAGATACAGGCAGAAACGCTCAGCAGAACCTGGGAGAAGGTCACTGCAGGATTTTTACATGCATACTTCTTTGTCATACTAAAGATACACTGGAAATGTGTGCATTTGCATGTGTGTACATATGACAAAATTATCCCCAGAAGTGAGCAAAATCTCACAAAACCTCCCTTTGTAAAAATGATTCATAAATAAAGTAAATAATGTTTTGGTTTTTTTAATTCTAATTATGGCACGTTTTGCCCTTTTATGTGCAAAAATATTGCAAAAGTAACCAGCAGTTAATTTTCAAAAATGTCACAATAATTTTCACTAATTTCCACATTTACTGAGAACTATTATAAGGTTACTAGTTACTTTATCCACTATATCGTTATCAGTATCTCAATAATATAAAACGCTACTTTAAAAATGGAACATTCCCTAACTCTAAAAATAAATTAATAATTAAATTAATAAATAAATAGAACTTGTTTCACCACACTCAGGCTTGTCAGTTGTCCATGAATTTTGTTTTTGAAATCTTTAACTTGCAGCCTATGTTTTGCCAGACAGTCATTGTAGTCCTAAATGCTGAAAAATTATGTTTAAGTAAATTAATTAATTTAATTTAATTAATTAAAAAAAAAAAAAAAAAATTTTTTTTTTAACACAGTTAAAGCATGAATTAAGTATCATATGTGTAAGCAGGGTTTCTTAAAGGAATAGTTCACCCAAAAATGAGAATTCTCTCATCATTTACTCATGCCATCCCGGATGTGTATGACTTTCTTTCTTCTGCTGAACACAAACTAATATTTTTGGAAGAATAACTTAGCTCTGTAGGTCCATATAATGTAAGTGAAAGGTGGCCAGAACTTTGAAGCTTCAAAAAGCACATAAAGGCAGCATAAAAGTAATTGATAAGACTCAAGTGGTTAAATCCATGTCTTCTGAAGCGATATGATAGGTGTGGGTGAGAAACAGATCAATATTGAAGTCAGTTTTTACTATAAATTCTCCTCCCTGCCTAGTCGGTTGCGATAAGCACGAAGAATGCGAATTGCCAAAAACAAAAGAAGAAGAATGTGGAAGTGAAAATTGTCATTTATAGTAAAAAAGGACCTAAATATTGATCTGTTTCTCACCCACACCTATTTTATCACTTCAGAAGATATAGATTAAACCACTGGTGGCCACCATTAACTTGTATGGTATGGATCTACAGAGCTGAGATACTCTTCTAAAAATCTTTGTTTGTGTTCAGCAGAAGAAAGAAAGTCATACACATCTGGGATGCCGTGAGGTTGAGTAAATGATGAAAGAATTTAAATTTAAAAAATAAAGAAATATTTCTTTAAGGTAAACTACGCTCTGCTAAAATGGTCTAAGGATATGATTTGTAATTTTTAATTATTGAAAATGGTATATATTATTGAAAATTTGCTATATTTAAGTGTAGAATGGCTTACTCACACAAACACACAAAACTACAGTACTTGTGTCATACTCTGTATTGGCCGATGCTCAAAGACTAGGTACTTGGTACTTGCATCAGCCTTAAAGCCTTCAGGTATCAGCACACCACCTAGTACTTAAAATTAGCTTGATATAAAAACAGTAGAAGTATATGGTATAACCTCATTTTGATAGCTAATAAACCTGTGTTTGTGCGTCTATGTGGCTGCACAAGAAATAAAAAAAGGGAGAAAGAGAAGAAGCAAGAAAGATAGAGAATGAATGAATTTCCTGAATCGTCCTCACAGACAAGGCATGAACTAGATACACAGGAAAAGACAGCATTGTCATGAATGGTTGAATGACTCACCTTGGCCATCTGAGCCTGAACTCCGCTGGTCTTTAGCGCTGCAACGGCTTTTTGTGCTGACACAGGACTGTCAAAATCCACAAACCCATAGCCTACAAAGAGGACACACTGTATTAGCACATATCATCTCATCTAAAATCAACCATTACAACAAACATTTATGTTTACAGTATGTGTCAATTAATAATACTATTAATTTTGAGGTCACACAATCACATGACTGAGGTCACTATTTGTATGTGGTCTTTAAAATGATATAATGATTAGAGGTGAATGATTGTGGATTTTGTCTATACCAATAACTAAGGTGGTGAAAAAGGCCAATAACAATTTATCAGCTGATAGTTTTTAAAATTGATTTATAATATGTTAAATATGTTAATATTATATGTTAAAAAAGAACTTTCTTAGACTTTCTGTACTATGACCAAAATGGATAAAATCCCAGACGCAGTTTACTCTGCAACCAAAATCCCAATAATAACTAGAAAAAAACGAAGATTTGGAGCATAACGCTGGATTATGAACAAGCCGGAAATACACATACTTATTTCGGGACTCTTATTTTGAAATGTCGGAGACTTGGCTCAGTTGCAATGCTCTATATTAAACTGTTTACCAAATTAAGTTTTTTATAGCCTTCACCAGATTAAGGACTTTGTATATACTATATATATATATATATATATATATATATATATATCACCAGATTTTAGATTTTTTTTAAGTTATTATTCACAAGATATTAAGTTAGAGACATGATGTATGTGCTGACGGGGCACGTTTCCATTTAATCAACTTTTTCTTTCATGCCCTTGCTTCAATTTAGAACACTTGATTAACTAATCAAAATAACTAAATCTGCATTTAAGTGAGGATAAAAATATGGATGAATATTGTCTGTCAGTGACTGTTTTTATTTCACCTTTAGAGGCCACAGAGGAACAAAAATGAATAAAAAAATATATCATCAACTATCTGCATAGATTTTTGCAGATAACAAAGTGTTCCAAAAAGCAACTATCGGAAACCGATTAATCGGTAGAACCGATATATCGGTCTACCTCTAATCATGACTAGTTGATGGACTGTGGCAATAGCATTGTATAATGATGTGTCAAATGGTGACACCATGGTACTTCGATATATGGTACTGAATGATTTCCATGTTCATATACCATGGTATTTCAAATAATTTTTAACTTGTAGCTTATGTATATAAGATGTCGCTGTAATCTTATCGCATCGCATCTGGTTAGGACACAGTGTTATGAAAATAGTAGAAAAAAATTAATACAAAAATCTCTCAATTTTTAACTGATGTAAAAATTGTTAAAAGACATTTGATAGGCACTGAGCTTTTCTTTAGCATACTGTTTGTATATCTTTGTTTTTACTATTATGTCAGCAGTAGTCAGCCTATCGTTCTTATATTGCGATATACACCATGTATTACAGTTTGATGCACTTCCTGAAAACTAGCCAGTAACTACAAAAGCCAAGTTTTAATCACATTTGGCAATTAGAGGGTGTTCATTTTGGACCCTGGTTACACATATAGACAAGAAAGAACAAAATTGCACAACGAACCTTTGCATTTGTTTGTAGTCTTGTCAAGAATGGCTTTGGTGGACACGATTTTACCATATCTGCTTAGAGAGAGAGCAGAGAGGGAGGGAGAGAGGACAAAGAGAGCAAAAGTGAAACACAAGATCTATGATAATCCTTGAGCCGCGAAAAAATAGCACTACCCAAAAGAGCTCTCCAAGACTATTTTAAACACATTTAATTCAGAAACAAAGAGCTGCTTGTGACAGTGCCATCAGTCCAGGAGCTTTAGACAGATGAGGATTGAGCCGCTTTAATGGAGTGTCCATGAGAAACCTGTTATTACAGCACACAAATCACCACAGTTCAAAGAAAACACTTGTCTTAGCTTGCGTGTGTGTATGAAGAATCTCCTCGCTAATAGTACAGTGAACGGGATGAATACTTAAGTGCACTGCATAGAAGTATTTTGTCTTGTTTTTCAGTAAAAATATCGAAATATTCTAAAAACCAGAATACAGTCTTGTTTTAAGATAAATCTAATAAAATTTAGTGGGTTTTATGCTCAAAACAAGAAAAAAAGTATTTCGCCAATGGGGTAAGAAAAATAAACGTATTTCCCCCTATCAATCTAAGAAATGTCCCTTTGCTTTAAATTTGAAGTTACTAAATTTTGTTAGACTTTATTAAAGACTATTTTAGATATTTTTACTGGAAAACAAGACAAGAACACTCAAAGAAAAATGTATTTTTGCAGTGTGCCTACATGTGGAATGGAATACTAGTGTGCTTACTGTATACTGCACAGTGTGTACTGTATCCTGCCAACTATTTTTGTGTGAAAAAGTACAAATTATGCAACAGTAAACATTTCGAACAGTAGTATGGTACATTATTGTCACATGACCATCACATTGTATGTTTAATTCAGCAAGTGGCATCTAGCTATCATTTCAGGACAAACAAATAAATAAAAAATACAGTTATTTTGCATTTTTGATCCAAGTTTTTTATTTGATAGGACAGAAGAGAAAGGGAGAATGGGATCTCGACTCAACATCAAAAACATTGGAACTCACATCTCCCACTAAGTGTGCAACGATTCACTCATCTCGCGATTCGGTTCGGTTCACAATACTGAACTCACGGTTTGATTCAGTTCACGACTCTTTAAACTTAGCCTGAATCAAGAAAAGTTAAGATTTAAAGTTTTTATTATTATTATTATTATTATTATTATTACTTTAAAGACATATGCAAAACAGTTCCCTTCCTTGAAAATTTAGCTAAAAGTACTATTCTTACAAGTCCTAAATGATACATCAGAGATGTGACTAAAACTCAGCCCAGAAGACGGCAATGGTGACACCAAATGGAAATGTTAGCTAATAATTCTGCTTACTGAAAATATGGAATTATGTTAGATACATATGCTGCTTACACACTGTCACGGATTACATATATTTAAAATATTTTAATTAAAATAATATTTTTCTAAAATAATACTGTCTCATAAATAATACATCTAAATAATCTTCTCAAAAATACATATTTAATGGAAGTGCATGCTTATCCAGTTTAATAATAACAATTTATTGATGAAATTAAATCCGACATGCCATTTGACATTAGGATTTTATTCCCCCAAAGAATTATTATACTTAATATTCAGCATTATATATAGTAGATTAATATGGCACTATCATTAAACCTCTCTAAACTTTCATTTTCTTTTGCTCAGTCAACTCTCCTGCTTCAAACCGACATTCCATCCCCTGCACTGAAAAGGCATGATTCTCTCCCGCTCCTGGTTTCATTTTCAGTTTCTGCAGTTTCAGCTGAACTCATCGTACAACACTTGTGGCTGCTAGTCTGCAATCGTATTTTACAGCTCCTTGTGTGCAGTGAATCAATTTCCATTTGTATGCCCGTGATACGTAGGCTTAGGACATTGAGCGTATTGGATAGAACAGAGGCTAAAAAAATAAAAAAACGTCCCATCTCCACGATGCGCACCGTCTCATTTTTAAACCGTTACACCACTATCTCCCACACAAGCACCACAGTCCAACATGTCTGATGCACATATGCTAGCGTTACACCACGGCTCTGATATGACTGCTTCTCGACTCAAGTGCTTGTGAAGTGAAAAATAAATGTATTTACATTTCTGAAGGATTAGATCTATTGACGCCTGTCTCATGAAGGCTGCGCAGTAAAGAGCCATGACAGCAGCGCTGACTGGGATAGGGCTATTTTTTATTCACCTTCACCAAGGGCTGATTTTTCAAAGCAGAAATTTAAATACTGTCATATATAAAGCATTTTGCATTAAAATTCTTGCCTTGAGGAATGAATAAATGATTATTCATGTACTGCAAAAGAATCACTAAACAAAATTTTGGAGCATGTCCTGTGCAATGATACAAGGGAAGGAAAAGCAGAACAAATCACATTTCACACATAGATTACAAGACTCCAGGCACCAGCGGACCACACAACCTTGGCCTTGACCTATGCGCTCCAGCGGGGAGGACCCGTTTCCTGCCCCCACCGGCAGAATTCCAACAGCAGCTCCCAAAGCAATGCTGTATTTCAGCCTGATGTGAATCAAGGCAAATCAATCTGCCGATTGGCTCTAGCCAATACGTTCACTCACTGTGATTAAAACAGCTGTGAGGTATATCACCACAATACCTCAGAGCTGAATAGATGCATTCCTTATAGTGTTAAACTAAAATATAGGGCTGGTTTTAATAAACATGAAGTCAGTGGTATTGTGCCCACAGTCTGAATGTACATATGACCTTAACTTCACTTTTAACCAGGACACAAGCCAAGAGGATTATAGGCCACCCCCCAACTGACTCTTTACAATCAATCTGGGGGATTACGAAAGTGATGGATGGTCTCCCAGAGGCAGCGAGGGGTAAATGGGGAATGTTTGGAAGGAATACACACAGGATCAGAATGCCTACACACAAACAAGCACATATTTACAGTATGCCTATTTACAAGATATCATACTGATGGGTGAAGGGTTACGTAATAACATTGCCGGTACCAATACTAAGTATTCCACTGTGTTTAGTAGTGCAAAATTAGTAACAGCAGACACACCACATTTTAGGGGAACTAAGCAACCAGTACTTAGAAACGAAACCCAAACGATGTCTGCAGATCTGATCAACATGCGACTTTTCCTGCTCTAACTGCTGAATCATGGCCGTTGGCCCAGTACTGCAGGCATGTGTGTGATGAGCTTCAGAGGGTGACACATGAAGAACTTGTGTAGCATAACCACAGACTAAGATAGAGAGGGTAAGACTCCCTTTTAAACCTGGTATTAAGATGCCTCTCGGGTGATCTGATCACATGTGGCCAGGCGAGACACATTGCTGTTTACACCTGGTCGCTTAAATGCGTCTCCTGTGACCACTTGTGTTTGGATTTCGAGGGGAGGGTCTCTTATTTCATTACGACATACATCAATCACTATGTGAGTGACCTACTGCATGATAATAAACCACAAAAAAGTCAAGACAAAGAAAGTGTGAATAAAACTGGCGCTGCTTCTCCGAAATGTAGTTAAAATTCAATCTAAGCACAAACACAACATTTCAAACAGAATACTCCATTGTTTTAGAGTACCTGTATTAACCTGAGCTTCAGATGTGTGCTTGTCATATGTGTCCCTGCATATTGATATCAGACACACTGATCCGTGATGTTTTGTGAAGTTCTCTTGCTTGTGTATGTATTTGCTTTTTTAAATTTCCTTTTAAAGCTGCGCGTAACCAGAAAAGTTTAATGGCTTGTTTTGACACTTCACTGCTGTCCGGGATGCATTCAGGGGTGCGTTTTGCCAAAACTACTGTTAGCCAACTATGGTCGCATGTTCCACCGTTACCAACATAGTTCAACGATTAGGTGTTTCCCAAAACCGTAGTTCCAATGAACATTCGCAAATGTTCATTCCATACATATGATTCTTAATCACACTTACAGTATATAAGTTATTAATGACATTATTCTGTTAATTGATCATGAAGTAATGACATTGCATGACATGATTTACACAATAATTACTTACATTTGATCTGGCATTTCAATGCTACTTTGATGCACCAAGTCACAAGTATCACCTATTATGTACTCATTTCTACATGTTAAACTACTGGATGAATTCCCAGTGTATTAGAAAAGCACTAACTCAAAACACATGTTAAAAAATTACAGAGTATTTTTTGTCATCAAATGGGACATTATATTTTGTATTTAAATTCAGATTGTGAAGGGTTTAACTTCTTTGTCACTGAAAAGCATGTTGAAAATCGTATGTTTGTTACCATGCAGTACCACACAGCTTTACCAGAGCCCCATATGCCAGACCCAGTCTGTATCTTTCACTCCATATATATTTAATTCTATAACTTTCATTGTGTCAAGAATAAAAGTGACGTTCTTATTGGTTTTTGAAAAGTGTGCATATGTATGTGCTCAAGTGCGGTAAAGTGAGGTAAGAGGGAAACCCCACTATTGCAGCTCAATGCTGCGACAGGTCGCAATGAAAACAAACACACAAGCAACAGAGGGGCATGTGAAAATAAAGTGAAACAATGGAGAACAGAAAATAACAGAAGTAGTCCTCAGATGCCATGTTCGTCATTTACAGCATTGTTGCGGGGAAATAACGTTGCTGTGGAGATGCTTACTGACCAAACCGCTTGAATACGGTAAAGAGTACACCACTTACAAAATGCATATAAACGTAAATGTCTATTTCGTGTCTTAAGCAGTTTTTTCACAATAAATGGCTTTCTGTTCATGTAAATGAGCTGTTAAAATTTGATATCCAATTGATTAGAGGTTATTACTCCATCCCCTGAGTAACGTCATTAACGACAACTCTACATTGTTGAACCAACGTGGTTCGAACGATGGATATGTGACATAGTTACTAGGGTCGTGACTAGCTAGTTCATTTATTCTCTAACGATGCATCGTACTATGGTGGTTAAGCAGTGAGTTACGTCGTTGTATGGGAAATGCACCCCAGGACAGATTAGCATTAGGCATGGGCGATACTTATTTTCTTTACAATCCGATATCAAGTAATATAAAGGCCAATATCACCGATACCTAACCTCTATAAAATTTTTTATTATTAATTAATTCTTGGGATAAAAATGGCAATTCTAAATATTATTTTTGAAATCCATATTTTTTAATTTATAGGCCTAAAATTAAAAATTATTAGACCTCTGTTTTGTTTAACCTTACAAATATTAACCATGTTTTTACTACAGTAATGACTGATGTTTTGATAGCTCAGTGACAGTAATCATAGTTTAACCATGGTATTTGTAGTAAAACCATAGTAACCACAACAATTAATCAAAGTTACTACAGTCATGGTTACTACAATATTACTATAGTAAAACCATGGTTACTATATGGATTACTGTGGAAAACCATTGTTTACTGTATCAAAACCATGCTTTCTGCCAAAAACATGGTTACACAGTCGTGGTTACTACAGTCATGGTTACTATAAAGTGACAATGTACTTCAACCAAATCAATGGAGAATGGAATTCAATGTTGTAAACTTTATGCACTCCACGGTTGCAGCTTGCCCTTAGTAGCGGAAGTGGTGGTGAGGTTACCTTTCTTAGGATTCTGGCCTGACAAAACAATTGTAAATAAAGGTGAATTTGACAAATACAAAACTTCTGTAAAGACAGCACATTACAAATGTGAGTTAAATGCTTTACCATCACCATGCGTTGCATTTTCAGTGTGAACACTCTACTCACACTACTTACGCCACAAAATGGCGTAGAATAGTGCAGAAGTATGAGATTTTAGACACACCTTTTGTTTCACTGTAGAAACAAATTCTGATGGTCCTCGTTACAGATTAGAGTGAATTTCTTCTAAATTTGAACATATCTGTTAAAGTGCACCTATTATGATTTTTAAACGTGCCTAATTTTCTTTTAAAGATCTCAAACAATACATCTACATGCATCCAAGGTCAAAAAACACTTTAATTTGCATTACCTTTTTTTCCCAGTGTCAAAAACAACTCGTTCAATGATCCGTTCTAAAGATTCATTCTAAACTCCTCCTTTCAGACAGCCTACTCTGATCTGATTGGTCAGATGTCCCAGTCTGTTGTGATTGGTCTACCGCTTACAGCACGTGTCGGAAAGGAAATGCCCACTACCATATCCGAGTTTCAGCTCCGTCTGAAAAAATGTCTGTTTTACCTTACCAATTTGAGCCCGAGTCCGATAGTGATACATCGGAAGATCAACCCAAACCACCATCGCAAGCATGAAGAGAACAGGACGTTTCTCAGTGGTAAGTTTATATGTAGTTTGACAATAACGTGAGTTAGCCAGTTAGCAGAGGCTAACAGCTAACAGGCTAACAGCGTGCACTGGCTGTACATGTAAACAGACCAGAGGCTGGTTTTTTGTTACCAATTTACATAGGTTAGCACAGGAAGTACGTCTGGAATTACTAACGACTCATTTCATATGTTCAGAATCGGTTCTTTCTTTTGGGAGTCAATAACTCCATATTTTGTGCACTTTGATTTTTGAAACTTTGCAGAATTTTTTCATTTACAAACAGCCATATAACACACTACATGAAAGGTAATATTTGAAAAACCATAATAGGTGCTCTTTAAGACTATCAATACCAAATCAAACAAAGTTGAATTCTAGCAAAACTTTAGTACTACCTAAAAAAAAAAAAAAAAATAAAAAATAAAAATACGCAGAATAGCGTATCGGTAATATCATACTGCGCTTGCAAGCCTATTTCTGCAATATCAACCTCGGTTTTCACCATCTCTTGCTTGACTTAAGATATGTCAGAGATTATTTAGCAGAGATGGGCCACTTCTATAAAAATGAATGGGAGAAATTGGAATGCCCAATGGTCTTCTGATGACTCTGAGCACCCAATGGTCAATGGATGTAGAAAGGAAGTCCCACCTTATAGTTAAAAGAGCCAATCACCTTTTAGATACAGACATCACCTGTCAATCAACTCTGGAACGCGCATGCGCATTAGCTATATATATTAGCCAGGAAAATTGCGTTGTGTAGCGTAATATGAGGTAAATAATCAAAATTTATGATTCCAGTATTGTCAGATTTTATTGCTGATTTGAAATATGTTCTTTGATCGTAATCTTGACCAACCGTTTTTGAGATTTTGGTCTTTCTCCATTCAAGTAGATAGGAGCTGCACTGACATGACTGGAGCATTCCAAAGATGGCCGACAGTGGACTGACTTGCTAGAAAGACTTTGGATATATATTTAGACATAAAACTAAGATAAATTTACACAAAATTGGCAAAAAAAATTTAAAACAATCATGATGAACAATAAACAATCCGAGATGATTGCAGGACACCACTTGCTGTATTAAGACTTGGTCACATTTACCAGCTAAATACAGTAATCCCAATGGGAATGGCAATCAAGACTTTCGCCTGATAGACTTCCGTGGTGAAGAATTTTACCTATGTGAACTTCACATGGGGTTCAGTGTTGGTGAACTTCGACTCACAAATTCACACCGTTGACCAATAGGAAATTGCTTGGTTTGGCAGTGGCCTCTCTGTGGGTGATGCTTCATACATAGCTACACTGAATATTCACAATGGACGAGGAAATCATTTTAGTGGTGAGTTGCTGTATAACTTCACTCTCCTGGAGTAAAAAGTGCAGCATAAAAAATTATCTTCTTAAAAAGTAGCTTTTATGAGTTTCACACCCCCTTAACATCCGCCCATACCTTCTTTGCCTGCAGAATATTGCCTTACAAAGATATATGTCGAAGCCTTTAAACATGCAACATCATGAGGTCATGTGACAGCATAGCAAAAGACAGTTTGAAAAAAATATTTTTGGATACAGCACACTAATTCACATAGTATTTTGAAAAAACTAAAGTAGGCACCAAACGGTGAATGTTTTGCAATTTTCAGTAAGCAGTGTCTAGTATTCCATTTCAAACATATCCAATGTGACTGGCTATGATATCATCAACATGGGTGGTATGGTTTTAACTGGTTATTAGTGGTGTAGTCTTGAAATGAGCTGAAACATTGGTGTTTGCAGTGTACACAAGGGCTCATGAGGGTTTATGCTATAACCTGGCCTAATTCTGACAATCTCACACATTCAAGCAGTTAACTGACGCCTGCTCTGATGTGCTACAAAATCTCATATTTAAGGTTAAATAGAAAAATGACTGAAAATATATTTGCCATAGACAAGGTTTAATGCACATCAATGATACCAACTGATAACCAAGGTGATTTTGTCATAACAGTAACCGCTGCTTTAAAAAATACTCACGGCTGGCAAAGTTGGACCAGGTCATGATCAGTGGTTCCAGGTGGTAACCCGCGGATATAGAGGTTTGTTTTGCTGAGTTGCTCCCAGCCGAATGTGCTGCTGCTGCTGCTGTTGTTAGTGCTGCTGTTGGTGCTCGGGCTGGACGGGGCCATGGGGAGAGTGGGCGGAGCAACAGGAGGCTGTCATGGAACAAAGATTTAATTGATTTGACAGAAATAATGTTTGGCACTAAAACTTTTTACCATGCAATTTAAATAGAGTTTAGTCATGACAACTCACAGAAAGATTAAGCATGTTAATGTGGGTATGACACATTGATAGGATATTGGACTTGAACTATTCGACTGGAACAACATGAAAGACAATTGGCCTGACATATCACATGTGGGTGAGCTGATTGGCTTACAGATAACAAGTTCAAATAAAATATTAGCTTGCACCACAGGGCTCCAGACTAAAAAAATGACTTATGAGCCATTGGCTCCTAAACTGAAACATTAAGGAGCCAAATGGTTATTATTAATCACCAAATCACACAATTGCTCAATTTAGATTGCTGTTCAGAAACAAGATAGAAAGCAGAAGAAAAGACAGCTGATAACCCATTAATCAAAGGTTTAATAACCAATATATATAGTTGAGAAGAGAAGTGTGCCTTCCCTTTTGTCTCATAAATGTTCACACCCCTTTCATAATTTATACAAATATAAGAGATAAAATATATGTTTTTTTATTTAATATTGCTCTTCACAATCTACATTACAGATAATTACATAAATTATAGTAAACATAAAGTAGTTTGTTGCCTTCTTGAGCATCAATGGATGTTTGCACCTCGTGTAATAGTTGTGAACAAGTCCATCAATTGTCCTAAGTGTCAAAAGCTTGATCTCATATATATATATATATATATATATGATATGGGACTTTTAATTATAAAGAAGCCTGAAATTCACAGGGGAATCTTATTTTGAAATGTCTCCACACCCAGTTGTGAACTCACTGATGGCTGATTCGCTGAGAAAGTGAATCTGATTCAAACTGCTAACCTTAGCTCCTGAGTTCAAACCCTCAGTTCTTTTCGAGTGATTCATGAAAAAGATCCGGTTCAAAAGAGTCATTTGGTCACGGCTCTCATGTGCTGGGTTTGTTGTTGCGTGCGGTGCAGCGAGCTCGTCAGAAACAGAACGGGTGAAAAGCGGCGCGAGACACACTGGCGCTCTAAAGATATATTCAATAACTCACAAGATATCTGACAGAAACCGCATATGAACGCACACAACCCGACTGTCGCCAATGGCGACTAGATTTTAAATTATAGTCGCAATAAATTATTTTTGGTCACATTTGCTACCATTTTAGTCGCAGTCTGGAGCCCTGCACCATGTAGAGTTTCATGCCAGAACTTTCATTTCTCATACAGTTGATAGCCATTTTTTTGTAATGTTGTCCTGTTAAAATCTCTTTTGCTTCTACAGCACCAAACCTAGGTCAATATGAAATCAAAATTGACCACAAACCATAAGGTACTTTCTTAATACACGTTCCTGGAGTTATTGTTCGTGATTCATTGATGTTCATTAAGCCAAGTGCACACTACATGAATTGCAGTTGTCATCCTGCAACTTGATTTCCGTCATGCTGGTGTGCGCTCTACACAACTGATCGCAGACTGGGTGTATCAACTACATGACTAATCGTATCCAACTAAAGCCCTGTGTACACTAGTATACAAGGTATCACAAGTGTACACCAGTGTACAAGCGAGACACATAACAAGCGAGACAAATAACCGTTACACCTGGTCGGACTCGTCAATTTTGACCACTTGTGTTTGGATTTAGAGGGGAGAGTCTCTGATTTCATGAGGACACTTCAATTATTATGTCTGTGCATTACTGAATTATAATAAAGCTCAAGAAAAGTTAAAAGAAGAAAAAGAAAGCACTTAAAACCGGCGAACAGTTTCTCTTATTAGACTTGCATTTAATTGTATGCTTATTTCCCTTTAAATCCAAACGTAACAGGCAAAAAAAAAAAAAAACAGCCATTACAGCTGTCTTTAGCATTGTCCCATTTCAAACGGATCGCCCAAAAGAAATTAATTCACAAACTCGTTCAGTTTATTCTTGATAACATTAACAAACATGAAAGAACAGCTCACGCCCTTTTTTAGCGCTTATTTAAACTTGAAAAAGAGAAAAAACAGCTGAAAATAATAAATGGAGGAGGAAGATGTGGGTGATGTTTTATTTTATTTTCTAATTATTTTTGTCTCCTGCTTCCCAATACCTTGCTCTCCTCTTGCGCCCTCTCTATATTTCATAGGCTGTTGCTCATTGTCGGTCTCTTGTTCGTCGGGACAGTGCACACACCTGACGACAAGATATCAAACTGGTTTGAAATCCGTTGTTGTGTTTGCAACTTGTCGGAGATTGTCCCAGGAGTGCGCACTCTACAAGACTCTGTTGGTCGGGAGATCTGAGACTTCTCGTTGCAGACCAGTTGCCAGCTCAAAACATTTAAGGAGATGAGCTTGTGTCGTGTAAGATACACTAGGCTTTAGTCCTAAGGAATAATCTCTAATAAACTTGCACTGCCTCTGAAACGTCTGTGCTCTTTGGAAACCAAGAGTCACCAAGCTCTCTTATTTTTCAACCCCTCCCCTCCTGTCCTCTCCATCAGTCATAAAAAGACCACTTTTCGCGATCCAATCACTTTCCGATGATGGATCAAATCAAGTCCCTCCCTACATTGTTTTCTTGTTGAATATTTTGTTTCACTCAAAAATACATTACGAAGAAATCAAATCACTGAAGTAAAATGGGTTGCGAACGGTATCTCATGTGGACTTTAATGATCCCATCCCTGAGTTTCTGAAAAAAAAAAAAAATCCTTTATTTACTGATATATCACATGACAATGGAGTGAAAAGAAAATACCCCCGCCTCACTCTCCCCTCAAACTCGCTGTGGCAGGGCGACTCTATTTGTCATGATGATATCTTCAACTCTATCTGTAGTTAACTGTTGTTGTTATTAAACAGTCAGCCATCGCCAGTGAGTCTACCCACATCCATGGCTTCCAACAGTCTAATTCCCATTAAAGCAAAGCATAAATAGGCCTAGAGGCACAAACAACCCTTCAACTTTCATATCAGTCCAATCTACGTATTCTTCCAGAACTGAACGTTTTGGGATTTCACTGGACAAACCCCCATTTAACTCTGCAGAAATTCATAATACGGCCCCTATTCCTTTCAATACTTGCCACATGGTTGTGTGCAATGATTAAGATGTGTTTAAAAGGTCATGCAACCTGAAAAACAAGACAAATTATCAGAGCACTTAGTGAGATAAATGAAAATTAAGTTTTGTTCACCTTTCAGTGCCAGTTATTCTCATGAGACAAAATATTTGGTCGGGGGTAAAAAATAGATGAGTTTGACTCATTACCAAACCACAGTGCCAAACTCATATGTTCTTTCATACTGTAAGCGCTGCAAGTCTTGATTTCCTCAAAACTCTGCTGTAGTAGAGAGGAAGGAATGTTTTCAGAGAAATATCGCATGACGCAGGAGAGCTCTGGGATACAGGATGTGTGGGCCTCTTGCCCACCCCGAGCAGTGGCCACCACAGCCCACATCACTGACTCACTTCCTGTTTCTTAGTCATTCATTAAAGCGGCTCCATTTCTCGCAGCCGTCACAAAATGGCATCCTGTTAAATATCAACGGCAACTGAACACAGAACAAAATCACCACAAAAGTGACGGCTAAATCTCATAACAAGTGGCATGGTTCAAACTCATGCAATTCATACAAGAAAATATGACACAGATATTATAAATGCAGTGCATTTGTAGGAGCACATATGTGTGTATGGGTTTACTAAGCTAAAGTTTGGGGACAAAATTGTCCCCAGAAGTTAGCTAGATGACATAACCTCCATTTGAGAAAATCTGGGGATGCCTTTAATTGGTAAAATGATCCATGAATAAATAACAGAGCTGCCAAAATTAACGCATTAACACATGCAATTAATTTAAAAGATTTAATGCGTACATTATTCTTAATCGCAATTAACGCATTTACCATTAATACAGCACAAACCAGCATAAACACTTGTAAAAAGGGTGGAACCTTTGCGATGTGTCTGCCCGAATTCATTACACTGAAGCACACTTCACAACACACACACAACAGTGATTCAGTGTCAGTGATCAAATGATGGAGAAAAGAGCTCTTAAAGCTATTTGTAGTACAAGACAAACACAGATGGGACTTGTTACAGAAATTAAGTTTTTTTCAGCCAAAGTAAGGTGCACTTTAATTACCACAGATTCACGCCAAATCTTAACTATCACCAAAATGCAGAATGAGACATTTGTGTCTGCAAGCGCTTTTCATGTGGAGTTCAAAGCAGTGCTGACGCTCTGACGTGAATCATGAACGTGGCTTCACGATTAGTTTAACAAAGCAGATAGCTACAGTATACCAGCAGATTAATATTGTGGAGGATGAGAGTTCTGAATTGATGAATTGATGCCCATTGCAATGAATATGCAACTTATGTGGGGACTAGTTTTTTCAATTAGTCAAACTCCCACTTAGACTTTGGGAAATGTTTAAATTGTACTTGATTTGGTGCTATTTAAGTGCATTTCTATCTTTAAACTGTGGAAGGCTTTGTTTGAAAAAGTTAATAAAGCATTATTTTGTTACATATTGTTTTCTTTTCTAAGAAGGAAATAAATGCACTTTGACAGGAACAGAAGTATATTTAGAGTCAAATTTCATCACTTTCAAAATCTACGTTTAATCGCGATTAACTACGAAAAATCATACGATTAGTCGCGATTAAAAGTTTTAATTGACTGACAGCACTAATAAATAAATAATATTTTTTATTCTAAGAATGCCAGATGTTTAGGGGTTAGGGTTAGTCTGTATTACTTATAATTAATGTTATAAAAACAACTTAGGGGCCTGGGTAGCTCAGTGGTAAAATACGCTAGCTACCACCCCTGGAGGTTGCTAGTTCGCTAGTTCGAATCCCAGGGCGTGCTGAGTGACTCCAGCTAGGTCTCCTAAGCAACCAAATTGGCCCGGTTGCTAGGGAGGGTAGAGTCACATGGGGTAACCTCCTCGTGGTCGCTATAATGTGGTTTGTTCTCGGTGGGGCACATGGTGAATTGAGTGTGGTTGCCGCGGTGGATGGCGTGAAGCCTCCACATGCGCTATGTCTCCGTGGCAATGCGCTCAACAAGCCACATGATAAGATGTGTGGGTTGACTGTCTCAGACACGGAGGCAACTGGGATTCGTCCTCCGCCACCTGGACTGAGGTGAATCACTATGTGACCACGAGGACTTAGAGCGCATTGGGAATTGGGCATTCCATGTTATGTAAAAAACAATAGAAGTTTATGGTATGTCCCTATTTAGATAAAAGCTAAGTGAACCTGTGTGTGAGTATTTGTATGCCCCCACTACATAAAAGGCCACCTCACTGTAACTGTATTGGGGTTAGTTGGAGTTTCTTGTGTTTTTGACACACTGACCCATTTCTGCACCCAAACTTGTGCGCTCAGGTGAAATTGGTCTTGGCCCCATAAGCTTGTTAGTGCTTGTTAATTACTGAGGCAAGAGATCAAGCAACTTTTCCTTCCATAAGGTACACAAGTGCGTGAAAATCACGTACTGATAGAGAGGGATAATTAGAAGGAACATATAGCAGAAATTAAGGGATGCTCTTAAGGAACGAATGAACCTCAAATTAAAATGAGAAAGGTGAAAAGATGGACAGATGGAGATAATGTCCCAGTTACCCCTGCAATCTGTCAGGTGACTACTATTCCTTCTTTCTTTTTCCATTCAAGATTAAATTCGATAGATTTCAGCTGTATTAAAACTATTCCGAGATTGCCTGGGGAACATGTCCAGCTTTATCAATAAAAAAAATAAATAGCAAAGTCATGGGAAGGGTAACCAAGGCAGAACAGCCTAAGCATTGAGCGAACAAGAGGCAGGGGGATCACATTCAATATCCAAGCCACTCTCATACATCTGTGTGTCCCTTGGGTCCTGAGTCGTTCTAGACCATATGGTTCCTATAAACTGTGAAATTCTGAAGCCAATTAACTTCTGTTGCCTCTTATCACAGCCATCACTGAGCTCGGCCACATGAGCTCTTATGCAAATGCATGTGTAAATGTGTGATTTCATGCAGTGGGTGTGTGTGTGTCATCCATAAATTCTCACATTTACAGAACTGTAATGTATATGACAAGCAATGTTTAAATATAATCTCGTAAACCACGCCCACTGCTGGCCCACTAACTGCTGGAACACATCGGATTTGCTCATAAATATTCATCAGACAGAGATTCTTCAGAACACACCCAGCAATCTCCTAACACAAGTTGCTGTGAGAGACTTTCATCACATACTTCTCACATCCTCACCATCAACACCAACTCTGTTAATATTCTTATCATAATAAGATATTCCTCACGTAGTGACCCTTTAGACAATGTAACAAGACAGAAGGGATTTATTTAATCACTTTGACTTCCCTTACATCATTTACATAACACATAAAAACGTATTCAAACGTAATAAAGTAAAATACCACTTTAGTATAATCTCGTTTTTATGTATGGCCTCTTTTTGATAAGTAAAGAAAAAAAAAAAAAAAAAACTGGTGTCCGGAATTGACTTCCAGGTGCGTCAATAGACTTTTATAAATATGACACTGTGCGATTGTACAGTAAATTGTGTTTTATGTTAAACAAAATAGCATGAATTGGTTACATATTTATGTAATTAGACGTAAAGGCCTAATTACAAAAGCAGAATCGTTAGTTAACCCGTCTCAATAAAACGAAAATCGAGTAGTGATGTGGCTGTGTCTCAAAACCTAGTACGCTGCCTACCTAGACAGCACTTTTGGGCATCATATGTGCGTGCAACATTTTTGGCATTTTAAACGTTTCGATTTACCCCAAAAATTTTGCCCGGGCTTTAATGATCAGAAATGCTATTTAGGTAGGCAGCTCATAGGTTTTGGTTCACAGCCATTGTACGCGTGTGTGCGTGCAAGAATAAGAGGAGTTAAATAAATTCTGTCCCAGGTAAAGGATCCACTTACCTACTGTGAGTCCATCCCATTGCATTATATATTTTTTAGCATTAATACCCATCGCAATGTATCCCACTTTACATACCTGCTTTCGATACGGAGTTCTTACTGGATTGGCCGTATTTGCGAAGATCATCCTGTATTCCGTTGCGTTTTCTGACCCAACGATGTTTTAAAAAAAAAAAAAAAAATCCCAAAATCAGATGGTCGATGTTATGTTACAGTACAGAACTGTAAATTTTCCACATCGCACACTTTTAATGCTGGTAATCCGTGCTTGAGCAGAGGAGATTTCGATTAAATAAAAAAACTCGTTCTTGATCGCCGTTCATCGATGGTTTATTCCCACCTTGAGTCGTCCGAACAGTTTCGGTAAATCGCCCGGTTCATTGATCTCGGTTCTGTTGCCTGCAGCGAAGACCCACCTACCGAGGAACGATCCACCTTGCAGTCACACTGCAGGGTGATGGCGAATCTAATCAACATCAGTTGATTTTCCTCACATTAATGCAAATTATACACATGCTGGAAACATCTCACTGTATAAAACACGTTTTCTAAAATTATAAAGACAAACAAAAAAAGAAGATACAAACAGTCTAATATTTAGTTAGCACCAAAAGTCCCCCCGTCCCCCCCCCCCCCAGATGCGGGTTGGTTCAATCCCACACGCAAGCAGCACATTCCACAACCTCGCCATCAGATCCCATCTACAATACACAGCCACAGAAACAGCACTCTGCAGAACCTAATTAACAGTTTTCGTTATATCTGAATGCTATTCATACTTTATTACATTGGGACAGACAACCTTGAGGGAGACAAAAGTGGTATAATGGCAGAGGGGTGTGAACTAGTTCCCACTTGCAACAGTACTAACAAGGCAGAAATGAGATGACACATCGGGTTGCCCGGGGCCTGTCTTATCTACTTTTTTGTCATGGTAATGTTCCTCTGTAATCACATTTCACAGCTTATACACTGATCAGCCACAACATTAAAACTACCTGCCTAATATTGTGTAGGTCCCCCTCGTGCCGCCAAAACAATGCCAACCCGCATCTCAGAATAGCATTCTGAGATGCTATTCTTCTCACCACAATTGTACAGAGGGGTTATCTGAGTTCCCATAGACTCTGTCAGTTTGAACCAGTCTGGCTATTCTCTGTTGACCTCTCTCATCAACAAGACATTTCCGTCCACAGATATGAGTCAGGAGCTTCAGTTAATGAGTCAGGAGCTTCAGTAATGTTCACATCATCCATCAGAATGGGGAAATAATGTGATCTCAGTGATTTAGACCATGGCATGATTGTTGGTGCCAAAAACAAAAAACATCCAGTGAGCGGCAGTTCTGTGGACGGAAACGGCTTGTTGATGAGAGAGGTCAGCAGGTAATGGCCAAACTGGTTCGAACTGACAAAGTCTACGGCAACTCAGATAACCACTCTGTACAATTGTGGTGAGAAGAATAGCATCAGAATGCTATTCTGAGATGCAGGTTGGCACTGTTTTGGTGGCACAAGGGGGACCTACACAATATTAGGCAGGTGGTTTTAATAATGTGGCTGATCGAACAGGAACACCTAGTGTTTTAGGGCAGTTTGCAATTTGGTACATTAAATTAATAATAATTTACAAACATTAAATTAACTGAAACACAACAAAGGCGTTTGAAATGGAATGAGAGGGTCCTCATTTAAGAATCTAGCCTGACGTCTGAAGGTAAGTTAAGATAGTCTCTATATTCAAACCTGTGCAAATAACTGGGTATTTTTTTCATGTCTCTGTGATTTGAAAATTGCATGTGTCAAAATCAGTATACTGTATATATTTTTCCCTTAGGCATCATGTAACACTTTTACATGTTTACTGCAAACTAAAGCTGTTGGTCAGATGATTTTATCTCATCACACACCCTCTGAGTGTGGTTACCAGTTCCGCTCGCAGTGTGATGTGAGGCAGAGTTTAGTGGGGCAGAAAACCAGGGCGAACTGTGGCCACAAAGCTTAGACTGATAATATGCATGCATGTGAAGAGCAGAACCAGAAGATCAGCAGTAAATTTTCTAGATCATATCCTTTTCTCATATGCTTTCTCTTTCAATTTAATTAAAATCAAAATAATTTATGTTAAGCAACAAAATCAGTCTCTCTCTCTCTCTCTCTCTCTCTCTCTCTCTCTCTCTCTCTCTCTCATTTCAGTATTTCAGAGTTCTTGTGGCTTGTGATGTGTCACTGAAAAAAAAAGTCAGGTAACAAAAATGTGATTAATGTTGTAATATCTAAATTAACTCTAATAAGTGTTTTTAAAATTATTTTTTACAGAGTTGGTTAAGATAAAGATTAATAATAATAATAATAATAATAATAATAATAATAATTGCATTATTAATATTAAGTAATCTATTTTTAATTTCTGTATGATAATCTAAGATATGCTCACCTAGCCTTCACTTTGTGGTGAAGTAAATATAGCAGAAATGATAAAATGCCTTTTACACTGAATAAGTTAATTTTACATTTACATTTATTAATTTGGCAGACGCTTTTATCCAAAGCGACTTTCAAAAGAGGAAAACATAAGCAAATCATCTTAAGGAGACAGTGGTATGAAAAGTGCTGTATTACAAAGTTTCACTAGCATCAGAATAGTATTCAAAACAGAATAAAGTGCAACAGAAATTATTATTATTATTATTATTATTATTATTATTATTATTATTATTATTATTTTTAATGACTGGTTAAGTGCTCATGGAAAAGATGTGTTTTTAATCATTTTTTGAAGACAGAGAGTGAGTCAGCTTCACGGATGGAGTTGGGAAGGTCGTTCCACCAACATGGTACGATGAAGCTGAAAGTCCAAGAAAGTGTTTTGGTGCCTCTTTGTGTTGGTACAACAAGGCGACGTTCCTTAGCCGACTGCAGGCTTCTAGTGGGCGTGTAGCTCTGCATAAATGATTTTAGGTATGCTGGAGCAGACCCAGTGACTGTTCTGTATGCCAGCATCAGAGCCTTGTATTTGATAAGTGCATCAACCGGCAGCTTGTGGAGAGAGACAAGGAGTGGTGTAACATGTGCTCTCTTTGGTTCATTAAAGACCAGACGTGCTGCTGCATTCTAGATCATTTGCAGGGGGCTAATTGCACATGCAGGGAGGCCTGCAATGAGAGCGTTACAGTAGTCCAGTCTAGTTATGACAAGTAACTGGACAAGCAGTTGTGTGGCATGTTCAGAGAGGAAGGGTCTTATCTTCCTGATATTGTAGAGTGTAAATATACATGATCTGGCAGTCTTTGAGATGTGGTCTGTCAAATTTAGTCTGTTGTCGATGGTTACCCCTAGATTTCTGACTGATTTGGAAGGCGTTACTGTAGTTGCACCCAGCTGCACGGTGATGTTGTGTTCAATAGCAGGGTTGGCTGGAAAGACAAGGAGTTCAGTCTTGGCTGGGTTGAGTTGCAGGTGGTGCTCCTTCATCCAGGCAGAGATGTCTGCCAGGCAGGCAGAAATTCGAGCAGTCACTGTGGTGTCGTTGGGCTGGAAAGACAAGTAGAGTTGCGTGTCATCAGCGTAGCAGTGGTAAGAGAAACCATGTGCCTGAATGATGGGTCCCAGTGATGTTGTGTATATAGAGAAGAAAAGTGGACCTAGCACTGATCCCTGAGGTACCCCAGTAAGTAGCTGATGTAGCTTGGTTACCTCACCTCTCCAGGCTACCTTGAAGGACCTACCTGAGAGATAGGAATAAATTAATGAACTTGCATGGTTCCACTGTTTCTAAGTTTATTTAAATCTTTTTTATTGTTGATTTTGTTGTTACTTTTGGTAAATTCTTGTTTGTTTGAAGTTCATTTTCTACTTAAATGTACCCATTTATTATATATATATATATATATATATATATATATATATATATATATATATATATATATATATATAAATTATCTGTTAATTGTTATTGTCATTGTGTTTTGTGCACTAAGTGTTGAGGTCTGCGTGCACAGTTAATTTAAGTACCATGTACAACAGATTTGTGGGGGAAAGTTACTGTATTAACTAAAATGTTTAAGTTAAATTTGCACACCATTAATCAATGTTATTTTAATGAAGTAGATTTTCCTTAATGTCATACCATTAGAATTTACTTAGAAAAACTGTGTGCAAAAACATGCAAAAATAAATTAAGTAAATCTTACTAGTCATTATTTTCCAGTGTATTTACACTCTGTTTAAATATTTACTTAAAGGCATTATGATCTTCTGTGATAGTGATGGTGGTTATTTCAACTAAGCTGCTTTCTATTGTTCAGAATGTGGAGAAGAAACTTTCTTGAAATTGTGGTGCAAAATCAGACAAGAAAATCCCAATTCCACTATGCAATATCAACCAAAAACACAACCAATAACCACAACCACAGTCACCCTGATGATCCCTGCTGTTACAATAGAAACAAACCACAACTTATAGGCTGTATGTGTCACTACCTTAGTTAAGCTTAAATATTGGCTGAAGACTGGCCCTGCATTCGAAATAGCAGACTGTTAGAGTATGTACTGTGTTTGAGGAAGGATGCACTTCTCTGTTGAATATGAATACTGAGGATTCGGGCATACTACGCCATTAGCATACTGTTTTTGGCATACTATATAGTAGGGAAGTATGGATCCTCGGATGCAGGGTGGGACAAAGTTTCAGCTTACCCCGAGATATTTAGACAAATATATACTTTCAGGGAGTGAATAAAAACTGACAATTACATATTACTTACATCTCATCGATCTTTGTTAGTTTTGTGTCATTATTGTCTGTTGGAACAGTGCAGGTGCTTTGAGCTGCATTAAAACAAGGTTTAATATTGACTCTGAAAAGCTGAGCTTTGCTGAATGTATTACAATGAGCTTAAACAGTATACACACCTGCTGTGTACCAGTCGAACCACTAACCACTATCTACACCAATGGCGAATTCTCAGAGCCAGCAAAGCCTTCTCTGCTGGCCTAACATGCCAAATAAATAAAACATGTTTTTTCCTTTCATTCTCAATCACATTTTTGCCTATGTATTTTTAATCGATTTCCACTCTTAATTAATCTACAAACTCAAGGCCTTCTTCTGCATTGAGTGATGCAATCACGCTTTAAGTGATTTACGTAATTTGAAAGCAAAGAGCGCAAGTTCGTCATCACTGCCACCATCGCCATTGAGAAAGAGATTCTTATGGATTTAAAAACATGAGATGTTCTGCATGATCATACAATTAATTTATTAGACAGGAAAGGAGGACTGATTTTCACTTCAAGCAAATTGGTAAGTGCTTTCTGCATTATTATAGCAACATCAGGAGTTTTCTAAGTGTAATTTAGGCTGCTTGAGCATTCAGTGTTGGATCAAGTTTTGAAAAGTAGTACTGCATTCCATTCAACTCACAAAGTCGGATTTTACAACTTCCTACTAAGAAAAGTGCAATGAAATGCATCTTGAAGTCAGAATTACAACTTGTAGGCTTCTGCAGAAATTCTCAACTCAGATTTCGCCGAGATGCAGGGGCATGATGTCACACAAACATGTCCACAGTCAGGGAGATATACAAAGTAAGTGATAAACATTCACTTTATTAAGTAATATCGATGAATGAGTTTGTTTCCACGTTACATGATATTAAAGCTTTTTTAACAAACGCCCGCAGAAACAGGTGTATAAAACATGGTAAATTATAATCTCTTTTGATAATCGTACACCTGAAGCACAAATGCTAGCACTGCAGAATTGATTATCAGTTGGGTTGAAAGGAGACATCTCTAATGAGAGTCAAACACCTGCTAAGCTAACGGGAGCGTTGCAGTTCCGAATATCAGGGAATGGAATGCATTTATGGTCGGAGATATCAAGTAGGAATATCCCACATCCAACTTGAATGGAACGCAGCATAACCGTGTACCCTGACAAAACTAAATTTATTGCAAGCAACATTTAAATCGCAAATATTATTAGATAGATTTCTCCAGGTATTATAGACCTCCTTGGTAGATTCATATGAAAAATTATGATTTTTGAATGTCTGTTCGGGAGACGTTTATTTCACAAAGAGTCATGCTGCAGTTAAAATTAGGCTTGCTTGTGCATCAAGTGTCGTTTCAAGTTCTGGCTTTCGTGCGTGGACGTGTTTTTAAAACGTAAATTGGTATTATTAGTTAGCTGCGACATAATGTGTGATGCCCAAGGGCATAGGGTGTCTTATTCATTGTGAAACTGTGTTTTCTTAATGACATGAAACACACTGAAGGCCTAGACTTAAAATGCACGGCCCGCCACTGATCTACACTCATATCATAAAACCACTAACATGTGTGATCTTTTATAGGCTCTCATTTGCTGTCTAATCAAGAATAATTCCCACTGTGATTAGTGTCATCTCTCAGGGCATGTATTGTGAGACTAAATCATGCAAGTAGGCATTTCTTTTCACTCACATGTCAATTAGAGCACTTGATGTAGACAAGCTCTTTTAAAGTGCTGAAAAGCAACCTATGTTCTGTATTCTGTGCAGCGAATGTCAGAGCGCGAGTTGTCTTTTGTTTGGTACGGTCAGGTCTCTGTTGGGTGGATGAAGGGAAATTCAGCCCAGGCTTTGTATCTCTCCTGGGGTGAGTGCCTGCGCAACACAGGGTCAGTCACTGAACACCAGAGGTCAAACAGAATGAAGCCCAGCAGTCAATGAAGCAGTAAAGGAAAATTCAATAGGATAACAGGGATGGGAAAGGAGATGGAGAGAAATTGAGAGGTAGAAAGCTCTGAATCAGCATTGTGGGAGGTCACTGAGGAGAGTCAGGTAGAACAGCAGATTGTGCCTGGAATAGACTATTCCAAGTATCACATTGTCAGGTAAGCCTTTGACTCTATATTGGGTCTTAAACATATGGGTCTTACTAAATAATAAGCTAATATACTGTATGCATTTTAGATAAATAATTTTTTATGTATCTTTATGAAGTGACAAAGTTTTGTCAAATTTTCCCCATTTTAAACAAATATTTTGTGCCAATCTTCAAAATGCCTCTAGCGACACCAAACATTTCACATTATTTGAAGAAATGTGATCTGAGAGTGGTTCTTAGCATGTTCCTAGGGGGTTCTAGTTTGGTGTTTTGGGTGATTGCTAGGTGCCCAACAAAACAGTCAAAAAAGGCCATCCCCAAGTCTCAATGATGGGGGGGGGGGGGGGTAGTTCTTTATGGTGGCCAATAGGTTGTGTTTTTTCGCTGTCTGACCAGTTAAGGGGGCTTGGTCGTTTTGTCATCCGACTGGAGTTTGGGGCATCAAAAGTTTCTGGGGGGTACAAGAAATATTTATGGGGGCATTAACCCCATTTCACTAACCCCAAGTATGGCAATCAATAGTAATAGTGATGCTTGTCTTAGCACACAGCTTGCCTTAGCCACAGTGTTTACACTCTCTTTAGGAAGTCAGCTTGCGAATGGGTTAGTTAGGCCACATCCACACATTGAAAACTCATTAATTTAGCTACGTTTACGGCTCTCATTCACACTGGAATGGCACTGAAAACAGAGACTTTCGAAAACACTCTCCATAAACATATATTTTGGAAAATTACGTTATGAAACTGAAAATGAATGAAAAATGTAAATGTATTTATCAAGATAATTACACACTTTACCTTTAATGTTATGCATTATCACTGAGATTTACACTAAACATTCTCTGATACACTCAGAACTGTTGAATATACAACTACCAGTACCCAGCCCTTATACACACAAACACATAAACACAATCATGTCAGTGTTCAGTCATTTCCTGTCCAAAAGTCATGGGTTTTAACATGCATTCCTCTCCCATTACATGCACAGACACACATACACACACACACACACACACTTTTCCCCACAGTTACAATGCTGCAAAACAAAGAATTAGTGGCCCGTAGTGACTGGGCTGATGCCGTTGCCGTGCAACCATCCAAACTGAGCATGTAAACACTGTGTTGATTCTGTGTGCAGTGAGAGTTTGGCTCGCATGTTTGTGCAATCCCCCTGTTGCATTCATGTCCTTTTCCATAAATTTGCAGACACAAACAATAAGTGCATTATGCCTACAGAGTTCATTAAAGGGATAGCTCACCCACAAATTAAAATTCTGTCATAATTTACTCCCCCTGATGTTTATTTTTGTGTGAACTATTCCATTAACTCACAGGTAAAGTCACACATTGATACATTCACATATATAAACATAAAGACTCACATACATCCAGAGAGATTCTTCACAATGGTCTATTTTAAAAGACCAGTGGCCCCTCTCAAGGCCATAGTGTAGAGAATCAGAGCGCTTGGCCATATGCCCAGACACAAATAGAGCAGTTCACTGAGCACGTGCTCTCTTTCTCTCTCTGGCTTTCTATAACAACATAATCTCCCTTGACACACTCTTGAACGGCAATGGGGGGAAAGGTCAAGCCAACAGTATAGACATACTAGCATTACCTGGCACATTTGAACAAGATTTAGATTTTAATTTAGTGCTAATTGTTTCCATTACAATAGGCAACAGGAAAGAAAAAGTAATCATCACCCTGTACCAAATCATGTTTTCCTCATGATTACAATCAGAGAAGAACCAAACACTTCTTTTTATGTCTCTAAGAGGCAGATCTCTTTATTAAAGGAATAGTTTGGCCAAAAATTACAATTCTGACATCTCTGAGCCCATTTTCATGCACACCAATACACTGATTACGCTGCTATATGCTGGTTTATTTTTAAAGGGATAGTTCACCCAAAAATAAAAATTCTCTCATCATTTATTCACCCTCATGCCATCCCAGTTGTGTATGACTTTCTTTCTTCTGCTGATTTTTAGAAAAATATCTCAGCTCTGTTGATCCAAATGCAAGTGATTTTTTTTACTATAAATCTCCACTTTCTCGTTCACTTTCAGAATGTGAAAGTGAAAGTGGAGATTTATAGTACAAACGGACTTAAATATTGATCTGTTTCTCACCCTCACCTATCATATCACTTCTTAAGACATAGATTTAACTACTGTAGTCGTATGGATTACTTTTATGCTGCCTTTTTTTTATTCATGGAGCATAAAAGGTCTGGTCACCATTCACTTGCATTGTATGGATCTACAGAGCCGAAATATTCTTCTAAAAATCTTAATTTGTGTTCTGCAGATGAAAGAAAGTCATACACTTCTGGGATGGCATAAGGGTGAGTAAATGATGAGAGAATTTTCATATTTGGGTGAACTATTCCTTTAAGCCGTTTATGACCACACACTGATAATGGAAAGCTGCTTACTACATTTACATGACCACACACGTTGTCGGCTTATTGAGAATAATTACTCATATGACTTTCTTTCTTCCGTGCAATACAATAGGAGATGTTAGGCAAAATGTGCACACCACCAGGGGGCTGTTAATCTCCAAATATTACCAAAAAACCACCATATAAATGATAGAAGTCACCATAAAAGTAGTCTAAATTTTTTTCACTATATTCCAGGTCGTCTAAAGCCAAACGATAGCTTTGTGTTAGGAATGGATCGGAATTTAAGTTGTTATTCACTGAAAATCAGGTAACACTTTACAATAAGGTTCTATCTGTCAACATTGCAAAGTAAATGTATTAGGGATTATGAATACCTAACAATGAAAAATATTTTCAACCGCATTTATTAATCATGATAAATGTTAAAATCTAAAAATACAATTAGTCATTGTTACTTAATGTTAGTTCATAATGCATTCATTAATGTTAACATATACAACTTTTTTATTTAAAAAATGTATTATATCATGTTGAAATTAAGAAAGGATAAGCCACTTTTTTTTGCACTTTGTTTTTGTTATTATACTTTTTTGTGCTTTATTTTCATGCAGTAACATACTGATGTAATGATTGTATGCAGTAATGAAATCAGAGACCCTCTCCTCGAAATCTGAACACAATTAGTCAAAAGAGACGCATATTAAAAGGTATAAATGGTGATGGTGCATGTTAAAGGGATAGTTCACCCAAAAAATGAAAATTCTCTCATGATTTACTTACCTTTAAGCCATCCCAGATGTGTATTACTTTCCCTATTCAGCAGAACCATAGTGAAGATTTTTATAAGCACATTTCAGCTGTTTGTCCATACAGTGCAAGTGAATGTGTGCCATCAGTCTGCTGGCTATTTGACTGTCCAAAAGTCATATTTAGGCAGAATAAAAGTAATTCACACGATTCCAGTCGATCAATATATGTCTTCTGAAGCAAACGCTAATTAAAAAGATTTTACTTTAAATCGATGCTTCCACCCAGTGCTGGATTGTTGTTTGAAATGATCTAACTCTCTCATGATGTTCGTTCCTCTGTTGTAAACAAAGTACGTGCTTCTGGCTTCTCGCATGAACGCGCCATTGCGCTTACGTCATGTGACAGCTCCGTGATGCGTCTACTGCTGGCAGGAAGCAATTTTTTTAAAGTTAATAAAATGTTAATTATCAAATTACTTTTTACACAAACCTATTGATTTGCTACTGAAGACATTAATTGATCAACTGGAGTCGTGTGGATTACTTATATGCCTAAATATGCCATTTGGACCATCAAATAGCCAGCAGACTGATGGCACCCATTCACTTGCATTGTATGGACAAACTGAGCTGAAATGTGTTTATAAAAATCTTCACTTCAGTTCTGCTGAAGAAGGAAAGTCATACATATCTGGGATGGCTTAAAGGTAAGTAAATCATGAGAGGATTATCATTTTTGGGTGAACTAATCCTTTAATTCGCATCTTAGTACCAGGGAATAAACAGGGCACACACACACACACTCACAGAAGGAGTGTGTGTGAGAGAGAGAGTGAAGTCCAAACTGATGCACTTGGTTAATTTATTTTCTCATTCTTTTTTTATCTGTCAAAATGACAGACAGAATTTCGAATTATGTGTCAATGTTTCAAAAATCTGTAAATGAGGCAATACCTGATTCATGTTGTGTTAAGTGATTGTGCCCAACCAGAAATAATGAGCCTGAATAAAAATTTTCTGTCACTACATTTACATGCACTTTATAAGTTTGATTTCAGTCAGGCTAAGACAATAACTTGTCTTTTAAAAATGTCATGTAAATGCTTTAATCCGACTGAAAAACATGTTAATTGGACCACTACTGGCCTCGGCATTGTGCATGTACATGCTCCAAAAGACAGATGTGTATTTATTACTTCCTCAGCTGTCTTCTTTCCTTCAAATATTCGATTACGCTTTGTATCATGTATACGGATATTGAAAGAGAGATGAAGACTGTAGCTCAACTATGCAAGAACCTGCTGTAGCTTTTTCTGTAGTATAGAATAGAGGTTATCCTGTACTTTTGTAAACTTTAGCATTTTCTGTTACTAACATTACAGTTTCTCCTAATCAGAGCTATGCATTCAATCATATTGATCAAACCCATGAACTTTGAATGAGAAATTTCACTTTGACCTTCATGACCTTCTCTGTTGAATGTGGCGAATGACCACAGGTTCATGCTCATACAGTGTGACTGGTGTGACTAGGTTTACTGTGCAAATTTTACATAACTAGTGCAACAGTCATACAATGTTGCCTGTCACAGTAAATTCCGCTCTCTTGAGAGCAGAAAAAAGCTTTTTGTCAAACATCCAGAGGCCAAAACTGTGAGTTTTCTGGGTAGCACACTCAACCACCATTGTAAAGCTCAGAGAGTTGAACATTTCCTGCAGTACATCATGTGTATCAGTTAAATCTACAGATATCAACATTTTTGATAGTGTCGTTACATTTATGTACCATGAACCGTGCACATAGTAGATGCTAGAGTTGGGGTACTCGAGTTCGGACTCGAGTCACAAGTTCAATTTTAATGGACTTGGACTTGTCATGGAATCGCATGTATTTTCCTCTGACTCGAGCATTTTGGATGTTTTTCCGAGACCAGCCGAGTCTATGGCATTTGTGATGCATTGAAAAACAAACAAACAAATAACGTAACATAAGGTGACCATACGTCCTCTTTTTCCCGGACATGTCCTCTTTTTCAGACCTGAAAAAGCGTCCGGCCGGGATTTCAAAATTGCCTCTAAATGTCTGGGATTTGGCTTTGTCTTCATATTGATATGCTCTCTACATTTAGTACTATCATATATTCTGTGTATTTGATACTGCGCATCAGTTTTCACCTGTATATGTCCTTATGTGTGATAATTCTGGCTGAGAGGGGCAGTGCGCACTCTTTCAAAGTACTTTTTTAACTCTCTCTGTCGCCTGCGCAAGCATGCTGTATGTATGTGCAGGAAAGAGATCGCAAGGCGTGCTCTTTCACTCTCATCCAGAAATATCAATAACGTAAGAACACTTTTAAAAGTACGTTCCCCAACTCTGCAAATTATTAAATAGAACACGTTTTATCAGACTCAAGCTAACTACGCAAAGTCATTTCTAACTGAAAATGTTGACTATATCGAGACAAAATCAAATTTACTACATATCAGGAATATTAAAATTAATTTGATGGATGAAATAGACCATGTTGGAAATTGTACTACAACTCAGCCTGTCACATATTTTTAGTGCAAACTCTGTGTGTTACCTGTGTGTAACCTCAAGAGGGTAGGGGTGGGGGAACAGGTTTGCTCATTCATAACAACTGGACTTTTTCACCACACTCTTTTCTATGTAGCAATACTAATTTTGAATTCCATGCTATTACTACGATGCAACCCACAAAAATACATGTGGTTGTCATTTATCGCCCTCCAGGGCAGCTGGCAAACTTCCTCGAGGAATTGGATGTCCTGCTGTCCTCCTTCCCGGAGGATGGTATGCCACTTGTGGTTCTTGGTGATTTCAACATACACTAAGACAAGCCACAGGCCACTGAACTGAATGCTCTTCTGGCCTCATTTGACTTGGAAAGACTAAGCACCACAGCAACTCACAGATCGGGCAACCAGCTGGACCTCATTTTTACACATAACTGTACCAACTAAAATATTCTTGTTACTCCTTTACATGTCTCTGATCACTACTTTGTTCAATTCAACATGACTCTCCCATCTACATTAAAACAGACTCCACCTTTGGTTTCCTTTCGCTGAAACCTCCGTTCTCTTTCACCCTCGAGCCTTTCCACTGCTGTCTTTGCCTCTCTTCCCACACAAAATGTATTTTCCACCCTTGATATAAACACTGCCACAGACACACTAAGCTCTACTTTAACAACCTGTCTAGACAAAATTTGTCCTCTCTCCTCAAGGCCAGCACGTACTACACCACCCAGGCCCTGGCTTTCTGACGTCCTTCGTGAACATTGGACTGACCTCAGGGCAACTGAGAGGAGATGGCGGAAATCTAAAGATCCAGCAGATCTAGGTAAGTATCAGTCTTTGCTTGCAACTTTTTCAGGCACTTTTCCCACTACATTTAAGCAGGTTCAAGTAACCCCGCTGCTGAAGATACCCGCACTAAACCCCACACAAACAGAACACTACAGACCAGTCTCTCTCATCCTATTCATGGCAAAAACACTTGAAAGGGCAGTTTTCAATCAAATCTCTGCCTATCTCCCACAGAACAAGCTGCTGGATAACAATCAGTCAGGCTTCAAAAGTGGACACTCCACCGAGACTGCCCTGCTGTCTGTCACTGTGTCGCTGAGACAGGCCAAAGCTGAATCCAGATCATCCGTCCTGATTCTACTGGACCTTTCTGCAGCCTTCGAGACAGTCAACCATCAGATCTTACTCTCCACCCTCTCTTCGCTGGGCATCACAGGAAATGTGCTTGACTGGTTTAATTCCTATCTCTCAGGTAGGTCCTTCAAGGTAGCCTGGAGAGGTGAGGTGTCCAAGCCACATCAGCTACTTACTGGGGTACCTCAGGGTTCAGTGCTTGGGCCACTTCTCTTCTGTATATACACATCTTCACTGGGACCCATCATTCAGGCACATGGTTTCTCTTACCATTGCTACGCTGATGACATGCAACTCTACTTGTCTTTCCAGCCCAACAACACCACAGTGACTGCTCGAATCTCTGCCTGCCTGGCAGACATCTTGGCCTGGGTGAAGGAACACTACCTGCAACTTAACCCAGCCAAGACTGAGCTCCTTGTCTTTCCAGCCAACCCTGCTGTTGAACACAACATCACCGTGCAGCTGGGTGCAACTACAGTAACGCCTTCCAAAACGGTCAGAAATCTAGGGGTAACCATTGATAACAAACTAAATTTCACAGACCACATCTCAAAGACTGCCAGATCATGTATATTTACACAATATCAGGAAGATAAGACGCTTCCTCTCTGAACATGGCACATAACTTCTTGTTCAGTCACTTGTCATAACAAGACTGGACTACTGTAACACTCTCATTGCAGGCCTCCCTGCATGTGCAATTAGACCCCTGCAAATGATCCAGAATGCAGCAGCATGTCTGGTCTTTAATCAACCAAAGAGAGCACATGTTACACAACTCCTTGTCTCTCTTCACTGGCTGCCGGTTAATGCATGTATCAAGTTCAAGGCTCTTATGCTGGCATACAAAACAGTCACTGGGTCTGCTCCAGCATACCTAAAATCATTTCTGCAGAGCTATGCACCCACTAGAAGCCTGCAGTTGGCTAAGGAACATCGCCTTGTTGTACCAACACAAAGAGGCACCAAAACACTTTCCCGGACTTTCGACTTCATCTTACCACATTGGTGGAATGACCTTCCCAACTCCATCCATGAAGCTGTCTCACTTTCTGTCTTCAAAAAACAGCTTTTCCATGAGCACTTATCCAGTCACTTAAAAAATAAAAATAAAAGAAAATAAAATTCCTTGTTGCACTTTAATCTGTTTTGAATGCTATTCTGATGCTAGTGAAACTTTGTAATATGGCACTTTTCATACCACTATCTCTTTAAGATGATTCGCTTATGTTTTCCTCTTTTGTAACTCGCTTTGGATAAAAGCATCTGCCAAATGAATAAATGTAAATATACCATTTATTAAATATCTTAAACACATTCAATGTATTTAATTACATTTAATGTGTTTCACCCATAATTTTTGATAAAACTAAACTAAACTGAATGGACAAATTAAAATGAAGTAGAAATAAAACAATTAAATAAATAAATAAATAATAACTCTGGTTATAATGACTAACACAGCTTTCACTTTCTTTAGTCTATGTTTGAGGGGAAAAGCTACAAATAATTTAAATGTTAACAGTACACAATAAGAAGTGCACAGTACACAATGCACCTAAAGCATATGCTTTCATTCTGAAACCACTTTGAAGTTTGTTCAACAGGATACTAATCATAAAATGTATATATGAAATTCAAACAGAGGTGTTTTTGTTGCATTTATATTGACAAATTGTTTTTCTTAGTTGTGAAGTTTAAAATAAGCTTAAAATATTGATGTTGAGTTTACGGGTACAATTTTAGTTCAGATGCATGAACAGATTCATTCGGACTCGGACTCAACTCGGACTCTGTCTGTTATGGACTTGGTCTTGAGTCCGACTCTGAGCCTTTTGTACTCGGACTTGACTGGGACTTGATTGTTTAAAGACTCAGACTTGAGTCGGACTCGACTAAGGTGGACTCAAGACTAGTAGATGCAACAAATGTCTCAAGAATGTTTTATCTTTACACTTAAAAAAATGGCAACATGCAACTGTTACCTCATTAATTTTCTACTTGATCTAATTAAACCATAAACGTTACTTTTGTTGGTGTAACCTAATTTGTCAGGTAAATTTAGTCAGATAAAACGTTTTTAATTGAATTAAACAAGTTCATTTAGATGTCATCACATGAAGCAAATTTTTTAGTCTACCTCACAAAACCTTTTTACAGTGACTGATGTACATTATGTACTCTCTTTTTAAATGCACGGTGTACAGTGAGAGTTGCAAAGAAAGTCAAGCTGAATTTATCTTTATCTCCGATCAATGTTTTGAGCTGGTGGTACTCTATGTCTGATGGATCATTTTTCATGAGGGTGTGTGTGTGTGTGTGTGTGTGTGTTGCGGTTCTTGCATTGCCTCTCTTTAATTATTCAGTGACAAAATGATCAATTTGCCCTGTCAGATCCTGAAACATGCGAACAACTACACACTGGACATTTATAGGGTTTGTTCACCCTAAAATGAAAATTCTCATGCCTTTCCAAACCAGAATGACTTTCTTTTTTCTGTGACACACTACTGGAGATTTTAGGCAATGTGAATGGTGACTGAGGCTAACATTCTGCCTAACATCTCCCTTTGAGTTCCACAGAAGAAAGAAAGAACAAATGAGGGTGAGTGAATGATGATTTTTGGGTGAACTCCCTGTAAGGCACATAGTGTATTTGATGGCTCATCTTCAAGCGCAATGCCGGGAAATGTTAAATCTACTTCTCTCTTTTGATTTGAAACTCCATAGTTTGCTTGAGTTTCTCAGAAAGCGATTGATCTAAAGCAATTCTGCTGCATTAAACATGCACGAATCTTAATGACAGATATGAGCCAGGCTAGTGTTTAACATTAAAGCCTGTTTAGGAATTTCAAGCCAAGAGAACTGAATGCTTTTACAACCACCATGTTAAAATAGTTATGGAGGAAACAGTTGTGCTCAGCTGAAAGCAATTTAACAGACATTATAGGCCTGACTCATTCGTTTCTCATAAATGTGGAGTGAACTTAAAATATCTCTTGAAAATAACAAATATTTTTTATATTTTTTTTTAAGGCTGGATTGTTAAAGGCACCAATCATAGCAGAAAATTTTTTGGCATGGCTCCATCAGCATATGTTTTTGTTAAACACACTATTGCACATAATTAAATCTGTAGTATGTAATTTATTCTATGTTAAAATACATTCTTCTATTCTAGCTTAATAGTGAAAAAAATCAAAACATTGCTCTGTTTGAGTATCCTGACCAGCCTGACATAGCAACATTAGCTTTAACCAATGGCAGATGAAGAAGTGTTCAGGAAACCTATTTGAAAACAATCATTATTTTTGCAGTCCCATTTGGTGATCTTAGTGGCGTGAAAACTACACACTTCAGCTTTAAATTTTGTGTAAAACAAAGCAAAGAACAGCATTCTTCTTCAAAAGCAATAGAAGAAACTTCTCACATAAAACATGAAATTGATACATTCTTTATTGTCTGATGCACCCTTCTGTATTCTTTTCTATAATTTTTTAGATTCCCAACCAGCAAAACATGGGCTGAGTCTATTTTAAGAGCAGAATAGCAGGGTGTATTTCACTGTAAGCTCTGGGCCCACGTCATCTCAAACCCCATTGCTGAATAATAGATGTTCTGGGATGTTCTATTCTCTTGTTCCCTGAGGAGTTCCTCTACCCTGAGGCCTACTGCGATCACCTACTGAGAGGCTTCCAAACACGGTTCATTTATTGGCCAAATGGATCTTAGTTACACACTGATATCCCTTTTACAGCTCCAAAAACCTGGTCAGACCACATAAAACCACACCACTAATGGTTGGTTGGGAAGAAAAGAGGAATTTTGTCTGTTTTTCAAAACCCCTAACCCTAACTGTTACACTTTGGCATGTTATCCGTCCCGCACCATTTGTGCTATGGACATGAATGATTATACTGCTTGTTGAGGAGAGGTATAATACTTTTCTTAGCGATCAAATTTACAATTTTCACCTGGAGGATGAACTGGCGAAAAAATCCCATAGATTACCATTTTCAAAGTCTAGTTTTACTTTAAATATATGTATTTTACTGGCTGAAAATCAGGAGGCAGTTTGATGCCTGTTTCCTCTCAGTGTTTCTTTTTTCCTAGTGGTTTCCTTCCTGTAATCTGATCCATGAACTTTTACTCTCAGCATTCCAGGAATGACACCCCCACCACCAACAAAACACACAATCCTTCACCGCACGCCTGCAACGAAATTCTCCACATACTGTATTGTCTACATGACTCACATTCCAATTCAAGACCGTAACCATATTTTCTTCAAGAATCCTAACGCTGCTCTTTTCCATACAAAAACATATTGTATGGAAGTATTGAAAAAGTTCATATTGAAAAAGTAACAGCATATGGTAATGAACAACATAAGGGTGAGTAAATGAGTAAGTAACAGTAAATTTACCATTTACTTTTCTCCTTTAACTGGTGGCTCATTGTTTGAGCACAGACCTGACAAGGACATACTCAAAATAAAGTATCTTTTAAAAGTAAACTCTTAGGAGATGATGTACAAAATTTAGAATTAATTAAAGACATAAAGAAATTATTTAGAAAATCTTAAATTGATTGTAAATTATTACCTAATAATATTTGTATTAAAAATATATGACAATGTCTCTGCCACATCCTAAAAACTCAATGGAAGCCACAAGTCTCAGGTCTTACCATTTTTTTGTTCTGATCTGGCCATAAGCGATTACTGGAGGGGACTTGTCCCCCTCAATGTATATTGTGGTTACTGCCCTGTTCCAATCACTTTCACATTTGTTAACTATGCTGTTAATACCACACAGATTCTAAACAGTTCCATAAGTATGGCCATTAGTAAGGAGCTGCAGTGTTAATACTGGTACTGCCTATGCTCTACATCCTGGACATTATGAGTTTTTACCACTCGAGAGGCCCAGGCTCTAATGCAGAAACATGATAGGCAAGGAACGTAATGTAGAACCGCAGAACACAGAGTTGACTCGCAGACCCGACTGGACATATTGAGTGAGTTTATTGGCAATCTGCAATCTTTAGTTCTAGCCTTAAGACTTATCTCCAGCTGGCCAGAGGGAAAAGCTTGTAACGGGATCCTGTCCTGCAGGAGAGGGGTGGGTGGGTGGTCGGACAGGGGCTGAAGGCATTTATGACCAAGGGGGCCAAGGGGTCTGGAGACTGAGATTCCATGGAATGAGCCCCCCTGAGTGGATTGGGGGGGGGTCACATTTGTGCACAAGAGAAAGGGAGTTTATTTGTGTGAGTGTGTATGTGGGGGGTGGGGGGGGGGTGTTCATAACGCATTACTGACATACCAGAGAAGAGGTCTGGTTTTCACAACCATTCCTATCCTCTCTTTTACACACACTCACACAAACCAAAGTTTACTTGGCTTTCTAAATGGGGACATTCTATAGAATTGCATTGTTTTTACAGGAAGCTAATTATGACCAGTGGTGGGTAGATTACTTTTGAATTGTAATCTTTTACTGATTACAAATTACATGACTAAAATTGTGATCAGTAATGTAATCTCTTGGATTACATTTTAAAGTAATCTAATCTGACTGCTTTTGGATTACTTACCAAATTCTTGTTAATTTGATGTCACATGAATTTAAGTAGGATAAACTTGTACCATTTTTACATAATGTTGCACGGGTAAATGCATCAAAAGAAAACGTGCTTAATCAATCAAAATATGAGAACTGATTTGATTTTTTAATGATTTTTTTGTCTGTGTTTTACTTGCTACTTTGTGTATCTAAGTGAATTAAAAAGGCACTTAAAATGTTCCTACTTGGACAATTTTGGCATTACAAACACCATCCATGTGTGTTAACAGATTAGACCAGTTATATTTGTAAGTCAACGTCATTAAAAAAACAGTCTCAAAAACTGTCGCAAAATCACATTCATGTACATTTCTGAAGCCAAGTACAAAAGCAATTCACAAAACTAAAACTAACTTTACCACACTAATGCAATCGGTTCTGCATTTTTATGTGGATTACCACTCCATTTTCAGTATAATTTTAACTGGTGGTTAGTATCAGGTCTGTGTGTGCAATTTAGAATGAAGAATCAGAGGAATCAATAAATTAAAGGTGCACTTAGTAACTAGTGTCATCTAGGACTTGCAGTGACACCTAGTGGCATGGATGCTGCCTCATTCAAAAGCAATAGTTTTCAGTCACATATGCCATTGTTGAAATTCACTATTCACAGTCAGCCATGATTAATTTAATCCAA